>NC_056663.1:126906293-127206293 GCF_018350195.1 Panthera tigris | reverse complement strand
TAGGACTTTTTTTTACCATAAGTCTTTGTCAGTTACTACATTTTCTTTAAAAAACAGATAAACAGGCAAAATGTTTAATCAGAATAATTTTCTCTGAAATTAAAATATGTTTACATTATCTGTATATATTTAAGATAGTATATTTCCTTGAAAAGTTTTTATTAAATTAATAATATGTTTTACAAGAAATAGTTTCTTAAAATTGAGGGAATACAATAAAAGCTTAGACCAAAAGTGAATTTACATGATCCAGGCATTGTGTGTGACATATTTTACAGAAATTATTTCATTTGATTTTTAGATATTATGGGGTAGAATTATTTTTGTCATCATTTCAATTATAAGGAAACAGACTTCCAGGGGTGCCCAGGAATGGCTCTATTAATTTGAGCTTAGACATCATTTGGTCATTCAAGACTAACTACAAATGTTCCATTAAAAATTAACTCTTCTAGGGGCACCTGAGTGGCTCAGTCAGTTAAGCGTTCTACTGTTGATTTCAGCTTAGGTCATGATCTCACGGTTTATGAGTTCAAGCCCCATGTCAAGCTCTGCACTGACCCCATAGAGCCTGCTTCAGATTCTCTCTATTCCTCTCTCTCTGCCCCTCCCCCATGAGCTCTCTCTTAAAAATAAATAAACATTTAAAAGTAAAATAAAATAAACACTCTTCTATTTTGTTTTAATACAAATATAGATTATTATTTCCTGAAAGAATTATACTATGTAATTACTTGGCAACAATATTTGAATGATGCCATCTGTTCCTGGTCATTGTTTTTTTCTTCTCCTTCTAGTGACTGAGTTTATGTCTACCTGAAATCACTTCTTGTAAGCTGTGCTTCATTCCCTAACATTTGCTTGGTCTCCACCTACATCCACTGTGTAGCAGTGGAAAAGAATGAAATGACTAGAGGAAATAGATGATTGCACTTGAACTAAAGAATCAATAAAGCTGCCTCTGTAAGATTATTGACTGGGAGACTCATCTGAGCCCATAACTTTACTTCTAGCCAGTGTCTCAAGGGATGCTAGATGCAGAACAATCTGAAGAACCTAAGGATTCTTTCAAGCGCCGAGAAAACCAACATAGGATTATTCTATTAGAGTTGATTGTTTTCAAACCCTAGGGTCATTTTCATTGTATTATATGTATGATGCTCCTTCATCATGCCTTTTCTGTCTCTACTGCTTTTGGGGAAAAAAATTCAGTATAAACAGTATGATCTGCCCTTTCCCTGTACACCTTAATTTATCCTACTTACCTACCTAATAGCAGGTTGATATAGCAAAAGAAAGATTATTAATATAGAAGAGACTTAGCCAGTTTAAGATGTTGAGAAGACTAATTTTTTTTTAATTTTGTGTTTTCTTAATCCTAAGTACTTAAAAAAATATAGGTAAGAGTTGTTTCACATTAGTGTTTTTTTTTTTTCTATATTTTAATGCCTACATAGGATTAAGCTCTTAGCATAGATAACTTTTATTTGGCATTGTCAGTACAAATAACCAAGTGCATTCGATAAAACTGAATTTCGAGTTACAAAGACAAGATGATACAGGGTTGGGGTGGATAGCATAATTGTACAAACATTAGTGGAATTAGTTCTATTGTTAAATAGAATAATATTTAATGATATTAAAATTAAAATTAAGTATTTTAAATATTATAGTGATTTAAATAATATAGTGAATTGCTATAGCCATTTTATTATTAAAAACTCAAAGAATTATAAAGTTTGATATTCTCATTCTCATGGAATTCAGTCACATCTCAGTTGTTATCCCAGTCAAAAGAATATGTTTTAACTTAATTATTCAGTAGAGAATGAAAACAGAACTATTTTTCTGTAGCTGAGAAGATATATAGATAATCTTTGGCACATATTGCCAAAGTTAAACACTGCCAGATAAATTCCATATTCTTGTTCCATTAGGAAAACTGTGTGATCATTACTCTTCAGGTTGACAAGTAAGGAACCAAAAATTATGATAAAAGTCATAATTATTAAACCTAAAAATGTTTTCAAAAATTAACATTAATGGGAAGGGACATTATTGAATACTTAAGGCAAAATTAAGTTTAAAAAAACCCAAATAAAAATACCAAAAGAAAGTTCTTAAAAAAGAAAGTTCTTAAAAAAAAAAAAACAACAAAAAAACTTTACTTCAAAAGATAAAAAAGACAGTAGCAGAGAGTACTATAATTCTGTTAGTGTTCCCCTTAGCAGCCTGAATCCAGTTTCTCTGAGTGATGACAATACTAGAAAATTATATTGTTAATGAATTAGTAATCTATGACCTCCAGCTCTCCCTTTACCCTCGTTGTTTTGTTTTGTTTTGTTTTGTTTTGTTTTGTTGCAAGGTCTACTCTACCTATCCTCCAGGAATCCACAGCCCTCAGAGAGATTTCAGAGCAGCTTATTTAGGAGTGGTTCATTCTCCTGTCTCCAATTAGATTATTTATCAGCTCTCTTTAATGGAATAAAATATTATGGGCTTATTCTGGACCCTGTAGGTATCTCTTCTTTGGTAGAGGCTGTTGTTAATAAACCATGTGCTCTTAGGTTAATGATTATTAGTGCAGGCCATGAACCAGTGGTAGTAGCCTCACCTGCAAACTAGCTAAATGCAGATTCTTGAGTTCCAACTCAATCTGTTTAACCCCAGTCTGCACTTTAACAAGATCCCCAGGTGATTCCTATACACATTAAAGTTTGAGAAATACTGTGGGACCACACCAGCATGGTAACACACCTGACCAATGGCCAAGAAGAAAATCTCCCAGCTACAAAGATATCTTAGTCTAAGAAAAGGATTCATATGGTAGCATGAGGCTCCATGGCAAGGCAGTCTGCAGGAGAAATATTTGGGGGCTATTTTGGGCACCACAGCACTAGCACATTGAACAGACATAATTTTCTTTAGTCTTGGACAAAAATCTCTCCTTATTGTCCTGGGAAAAGTTCACATGACAATGCAAATTAAAAAAAAAGTCAGAAGAAGAGTACAACCATTTTGCAATTGAGAGAGAGAGAGAGAGAAAGGAGGAGGAGGAGGAGGGAGGGAGAGGAGAATCTTTTTTTAAGCATTAACAGAAATTTTGACCTCTTACAAATTATACAATTTAGGTACAGCCTTGCCTTTAACATCTAAGGTTAGAGCGGAAACCTAGTTTTTCAACCTTTAATCATTTCTTTGACCTTTTCTGAATTTCTTCACATCCTTCATCATTACTAGAGTTTAGAACTGAGCATAGTTCATTACTTTCCTAGGGAAAGTCTTGACCGATATTTGTCATAATGAAAGAAACGTGAACTCCTAATTATCACATCATTTTTATACTTTAGTTTTTGTTATAACTGTGTCCTAAATAGCTACACTTAGGAATTTATAGGTTTAACAAGTTTACCAGGCAATTATGATTCATGTGGTCCCTGGACCACACTTTAAAAAACTGTGAAGACTGATCACTAGATTCATCCTTAAGACTTTTGAGGTAACCAAAAATGTGTAAATCATAGTAACTTTGTCACCTGTCTCCAATTCCAGTTTACCTTACAAGTTTTGTTTTTAAACTTGTAGCAGTATGTTCCTCCCTTGTGCAATTTTAGCAGAGCAAATTATAACTTTTTAAGGTTGAAAATGTTTAAACTCTTCATCAATGTCTTTCTTCAAGTATTTCTGATTTATACCTATAATTATTTGTAAATATATATATTTTTAAATCTTCCTTAATTTTAATTTTTAAGACATTTCAGTTTTTATTTTGATTATGACAGCAATTTAGTCAACTTTGATTATATTTTGGAAAAATAATCTCTCTGACGTTTCTAGGGAAGACTTACAATACTATTAAGTTTTCTTTGGAACAGGCCTTTTGGGGTTTTTCTCATGATAACTATGTTAGGAACCTCATAATAGAAAACTTCCCATTTCAGGTAAGCCTTTCTTTTTCTCTTTTGTTTTGTGTTTTGTTTTTCTACAGTCATTTTTTTAGTATATTTGACACAGTGTTATATTCTTTTAAGTACACCGTTTAATGATTTGGCAAGTTTATACATTATGACAAATTCATCACAAGTGTAGCTACCATCTGTCCCATTACATTGCAACTATAATATCATTGACTGTATTCCTTATTCTGTGCTTTTTATTACTGTGGCTTATTCATTTCATACTTGGAAACCTCTATCTCCTACTTCCCTTCACCTACTTTGCCCAACCCCCTACTCTGGCAGCCATCACTTTATTCTCTATATATAGGTTTGATTCTGCTGTTTGTTTATTCAGTTTTTAAAGATTTCACTTATGAATGGAATTTTACAGTGTTTGATGAATGGAATTATACAGTGTCTGCCTTTCTCTGCCTGACTACTTCACTTAGCATAATACCCTCTAGGTCCATCCATGTTGTCTCCAATGACACTATCTCATCCTTTTTATGGCTGCATAATATTCCTCTGTGTGTGTGTGTGTGTGTGTGTGTGTGTGTGTGTGTGTACACCCATCTTCCTTATCCATCCGATATAATGTACACTTAGATTTCTTCTACATCTTTCTTGGCAATTATCAATAATGCTGTAATATACATAGAGGTGCATATAGCTTTATGAATTAGAGTTTTTATTTTCTTTGAGCAAATACCACTGTTGGATATCTGATCATATTCAGATATCCATATTCATATTCTTTTAAATTTTTTTAGTATCTTCCATATGTTTTCCACAGTGGCTGTACCAATTCACATTTCCATCAACACTATACAAGTATTTCTTTTTCTCTACATCCTTACCAATAATTGTTATTTCTTATCATTTTGATTTTAGCCATTTCTTAAATTATGTAAGGTGATATCTCATTGTGGTTTTGATTTGCATATCCCTGGTGATTAGTGACATTAAACATCTTTTCATGTGCCTGTTGGCCATCTGGATGTCTTCTTTGAAAAAAAAATGTCTATTCAGGTCCACTGCCCATTTTTTAATTGTTTTTTTTGTTTGTTTTATTTTGTATTGAGTAGTGTATTTTTGTATTGAGTAGTATATAGTTTGGATATTAACCCTTTATTGGATATATCATTTTCAAATATCTTCTGCCATTCATTAGGTTGTCTTTTGGTTTTATTGATGGTTTCCTAACAGCCCTCCTTATTTTTTGTTCATTTAAAAATTTTGATTTCTAAGTACTCCAGAATGAAAACAACAACAGCAACAAAATGACAACAACAACAAAAACTTGGGTAGACTGATATGGTAACAACTTTATCATAATTGCAAAGTAACCATTTAATCATGAATAAATATTGAATATAAAGATAGTGTTTAATGAAATTTTATTCATTTACATATATGTATTTTGAAAGTATTACTTAAGTGAACCAGTAACAACTTTAGTTTCTTCCTCTTGGTGACATAGGAGCTCCCTTAAAATATAATAAACATGCCAACTTACCAAATACAAAATTTTTTTCAATTTGTGGAGATTTAAATGAGGACAGCATGTGTTACAAAAATAGAAATCATATGCTTCAGCTCATGAACCCCTTCCTGGTATTTTCTTTACATGGATGTGCATGTTTGTATGTTCCTTTAACTTAATTTTATTGTCTTTAAAAATATTGTCTGTAGACTTAGAAACTCATAATTTCTCATTGCACATCTGGACTAATGAATGTATTTTACTATTGTATCATCAACCTTGTGTCATTTCTATCCATTACACACTAGCTTTGCCTTTAGAATTCCTTGAAGTGTTAAAATTCACTGTGTGGAAAATGCTATCCTAGAAAGAATGATGACTTTACTAATAGTTGGGAAGAAGCCAGAATTTGGAAGGAAGTATGAGGAGTTCCATCTTCATTGTGGTCAGATAAGAAAGCTGATGGAACATCCTACAGGCAATATGAGACAGTTCAAGACACTGTATTGAATGCTGTGCTAAGATTAAATGAAGAGAAAGGAGAAGGGCTGATGAATCACACTTGCCCACATGGGGACAAACTACTTGTTATTTCATTCTCCAGAACACAGGAGTTTAAGCAACAATTTTGAAGTGGTGCTTTCTGCTTCATTAAATCACCCTAAAATATATCTAGAGAGTATTTTTTTCTAATAAAAAATTCTGTTTTTGAAAAACATATACTGTTCTCACTTCTGTGTTGCAACTAATATCTTAGAACAAATATTAACACTTCAATCAAGATGTATTATCTTAAAAAAGATGTATTATCTAAATTCATATATAGAATATATATGAATTTATAAGCCCTACAGCGTGACTCCATTTTCTATATTAAGTTATCTTTTACATGCATTTATCTAAGAATATGCTGGAAGCATACAAGCCAAAATATCAACAGTGGTTACCTGACGGTAGTAAAATTAAGAATGCCTGTTTAAATTTTTCCTTTTTACAAATTATTTTTTATTTAAACATAATTTAATTTAATAAAGAAAGATCAGTAGAAGATGTCTTGAAAAAGAAATAGAAGCAATTCAAAATAAATATTTCTTATGAGTTTATGTTTTTAATTGGAGGTTGTCCATTAAATTTTTAGCCAAAAGAAGTAAAACTGTATAGTATTTTGACTGTCTGAGGAAGAATGGCATGCCACTTTCATTAGGGGTAGCCTTCTACTTCCCTGGAGTAGCTCTGGAAATACAAATGCCTCTCTCACATGTCTGATGCCAGAAATAATATAAGTTATGAGTTTGAGATGACCAGCAAGGAGACCTGGAGTGCATGGTACAGATTTGTAGATTGAGATAGACTTGATGCCATGGAATCAGGATCTCTCCTACCCCTTCTCACACTGTCATATAATTGATGATTTGTCTTTACCTACAGACTGTTAGTTCATCAACCAGGAATTTGGGTTTGTTCGCTGTACCTGGCATATAGTAGGGCCTCAGTATATCCTGGCCAAATGAGAGATTAATGAGAGGTGAAATATCAAGCACAGAACAAGGAAGGTAATTTAGAACAGAAAATAAATGGGGGAAACAATTAGGTAATATGGATGGCTCAGCAGAAATTACAGAGAGGCAGTGTAGTTTTAAGGGCATGATTTTTGGATAGAGAGAACCCTGCTAGGATTCTACACCCCAGGAGAGTGGAGAGAAGAACACATCAAATAGGTTAAAGTGACTAAGAATTGCAGTATTGGGAGTGGCGTGAGAAACATCTTTATGCCTTATTACAAGACAAATTACACCCAGAATATAACAAGTCTTATTCTTGGGAATATTTTTTTTTTAAATACAGTTGAGATACTCATAAAATATGCAGTTTTTTTTAAATTTAGGAACAAGACTGGGAGCTTTAAAAATGTATGCTTCTCTGATTTTGCCCTTCCTAAATTAGTCTAGAAATAAAGTTAGAGAGAAGTCATATTTTATTATACTCTGTGTTGATTTTAATAATGTCAAAGGATTGTCACAGAAAAAAGAAAATAGTGGTTATCCTTGATTGAGGAATTTAGCTTTGGCAGGGAAGTGACAAAAAGCTGCTTTATTTTTTCCATTGAGTTTTCAGTTTTGGTTTTAGAAAAACACTTAGAAGCAAACTGAGAATGTCTTTTGTTTCCCTTGCTGGAACCTAAAGACTTTTATGACAGTGGTGTAAATAAAGGCAGCTCTGACTGCTATGCTCTAACTCATGTGTGCCTCTGATATTGATGTGTTCAGGAAAGTAACATATCTGGAAAGCAGATGTGGAACTCCTTTCTAGAGAGGCAAAATGACATGAGTTGAGAGTGTGGGCAGTATTATTTCACACACTGTGATCAAATCCTTGCACAACGGAAAGACCCTAGACGAGTTTTTTTTTTTTTTTTCGACTTCTCTAAAGGCTATTTCTTCATTTGGATGATGGAGATAATGAGTTCCTCATATAATTGTGGAGATGATTAAATGAGGTAATTTCTGTAATGGGGCTTAACACAGTGCCTGATATACAGCAAGTACAATAGAGAAATACAGTTTATTTTGTTTTTGCTTTTTGTTTTGTTTTGTATCTAAGAAGATCCTGAGCATCCAGATCTGTATCAATGGTTAACTCTGAGCCCTGGCAGCTTGCTACGGTTAGAGCAGAGAGGTGAAAGAGAGGGCCATTGCTTAGTAGTTTATTGTCTTTTATAGGTCTTTCCTACAAAGAGAAGAAAAGTCCAGGGGTATGGGAAGAAGCACATGCGTACAGTCAATGACAAGGTTTTTATGCAGAGTCAAGGATTACTGGAGACTATAACAAATGAACCTAAGACTGGGGGAGAAGAGATTTGGGATTCCTCTAGTCATTTACCTCTCCCCACTTCTCTTTTGGGTATCTTACAGCAGTGAAAGGAGAGTAAAAGACAAAAAAGGGACTGTTGATGGTTAGGAAACAGAATTAGGAAACATGGTTATACCTGTTACATGATTTCCAAAACACCTTGCCTAAGAGTACAGCCCCAAAGCAGAAGGCGTAAAGCAGATTATCTTAATTTTGTGCAAACAGCCTCCCTCCTGGTGTCTGCTTTTTCCTATCAAAGCTCAGCCTTACTAGCGATGGTGGTAGCCTAACATGAACAAATGTCCTAGGGTTAAAATGACTCCCTTTAAGGCCATTTGGGTGGCTCTGTCGGTTGAGCATCCGATTTCAGCTCAGGTCATGATCTTAGGGTTCATGAGTTTGAGCCCTGCCTTGGGCTCTGTGCTGAGAGCTCAGAGCCTGGAGACTGCTTCAGATTCTGTGTCTCCCTGTCTCTCAGCCCTTCCCCTGCTCACATTCTCTCTCTCTCTCTCTCTCTCTCTCTCTCAAATAAATAAACATTGAAAACGTTTTTTTAAATGACTCTCTTTAGTTAAAAAATACTGTGTTGTTAGAAAGCAGTTGTTAAAACTTGGAAGATTGATGGACTACTCAAAATCACCTATTGGAACCACAAAGAAAAAGCAGGACCTAAACACTTAAAATTAAAATTAAAGAATGGCATTTGCATTTGCTCAACGGAAATTAACTTGACTATCTATACTGTTACTGTTATAATACTAGGAGTAGAGGATACCAGCAAATTAAAGGTGCTTTTATCTTAAAGTGCTAATGCATATGGTAAAGGCAGCTACAAAAGAGGGCAATATGCAGTCAATTGTACCTGTTAGGTGATAAGAAATGAAAGGTGGATGAGATGCATACAAAGCTACTGTCTATATGATGTCCACATTTAAGGACATAGAATTGGAGCTAGGATTTAAATAGTAACATAGATAAGTGAAGATTAACTGAAAAATAAATTATATTTGAGTATAATGTTAGGTAAATGTTTCAGTGTCATACTACTGTGTTTTCTTATGCTGCAGATGCTAGAAACCTAAAATGTTTATTGTCCCCAAACCTCTCTGGCTAAAGTGAAGAAAAGGAGTTAAAGCAGGTGGTCTGCTATCCTTTCATTCTCTTCACAAGGAGAATGGAGCTGGGAGAAAGGAAATTCAGGAGACCCAGGTGTATTCTCCTTGTTAAATGGGCCTCCCAGTAAACAGAATAAGGATATGTACTGGGGGGAAGAGGCCTTACTTCTGAAACACTCTCAGCATGATGTCCTGGCCAAAGGACCCTATAACATGTAGGCATGATGGTCTGTAAGGAATGTCACTTAGACTGTAGAACTATCTGGGATATAAAATGAAAATGTTTCAGAATTTATACACCCATTGCAGCTTGTGGAACCCCACAAGCCTTACTTAGAGACCATAACTATTCTGGGTCAGAGGTGCTTGTCTACATGGGAAGGAAGGCTGTGGAGAGCTGCCCTTGGTGTCCATTTTTCTCTCTGCTTGGTCTGAAGCTTTCCATTGCCTGTATTCTTGAAATTATTACTAGTTTACTACTGGGTAAAGTCTCTGATTCATGTGAATATGATTTGATGATCCAATCAAGTGCATTAGCTCAAAGTGTTCTAGACAAGTTGGATTCTACTGAACAGATGTGCTTTCGTGAAACTTGCATTTGGAATTCAGCTGTATTGAGAGAGGGGTAGAGCATTGATAACCATTTTATTAATCAGTTTGCCACTACAACTAATGTGAGCAAGGTGTGTGAATATGTGTGTTTATGAAGGTGGGGGTGCAAATATCATGGATGCATTTCATAAGAGGCATAATAGAAGTGAGACCAAGAAGAAAATAACATTAAGAAGGGAACATAGAGTTTTCCTATATTCTAGCTTTTTTTCTGAAACACAGCCAGCAATTATTGTTTTCCATTATTTAAAAAAAAATCTGTGATTCTTTTAAGATGTACTTAAATTGCATCAATGACAAAGATTCATATACTAGAGGTAACTGATTTCTCTTTTGGTGGTTCTAATTGTTAGTGTTATTATATTGGTTAAAGTTATGTCTACAAGTAGATTCTGTCAATCACCCTGCTTCTTGGTACTAATTTTTATTTTGATTTTAAGTGTTTGAAGATAGCCATAAAACTTATCTGAATCTGTTGCTCTCTTGTTTTTTCTTTTCTTTCTTTTTTTTTTTTTTTTTAATCTTCTAGTCATTCTCCATAACATCGTTTAGAGTCCATTTTCCATCCTGGGTGTTCTTCTCTGAATATGCTGAAGTTTGTGCAGGGTCTTCTTTTGAAAATTGATCCAGATTTTGGGGCATGTAGATGGCTCAAGTCAGCTGAGCATCTGACTCTTGTTTTTGGCTCAGGTCATGAACCCAGGGTCGTGGGATTGAACCCTGAGTCAGGCTTCACTTGGAGCATGGAGCCTGCTTAAGATTCTCTCTCTCCCTCTCCCTACCCCTGCACCTCCCCCACACTGGCACCTTAAAAAGGA
The DNA here is from genome assembly GCF_018350195.1 of Panthera tigris. Lineage (NCBI taxonomy): Eukaryota > Metazoa > Chordata > Mammalia > Carnivora > Felidae > Panthera > Panthera tigris. Next base: position 127,195,477 of record NC_056663.1, on the reverse strand, counting down.
AAGAGAATAGATCCAGGTTTTGGTTTTTGTTGTTGTTTTTTGTTTTTTCAACACTGTTACCACTACCACCAATAAATGCAAAGAAAGGAAATAAAAGAGAGACAGATGATGAAACTATGGATTAAAACAATTTTTTTTAGTAAAACAAATTTAAAAACAAATCTAACACATAGCAATGCATGTATCATATTTTGATACTGAGTCAAACAAATGAACTACAAAAATAATTTATATGTTAAGAGTTATCTGAAATTTGAATATTCACTGAAATTTTGATATTAAGTACTTATGACTAATTATTTCAAGATATGATTTTGACACTGGGATTATATCCTTATCTTTTAGAAATGATTTCTGAAAAATTAATGACTAAAACAACATGTCTGGGATTTATTTCACTAATTCATGATGGTGAATGTATGAGTATATACACATGGCCAAGATTGCCATGAGTCAATAATTGGTGAGGCTGAGTGATGGATATGTAGGGTTTAGTTAATATTTAGTCAAATTTTAAGATATTTATAATTCATCATAATAAAAAAGCCATTCAGAAGTTTTAGGTTAAATTTAGTTAAATAAGGACACATAGCTTAAGTTGATTTCATTATTATTTGCTACATACCCTTCTTCAAGAAAATATGTATGAATATACGTGAGTGGTTAGGTAGTCAAAAGAGTGAGCAGACACATAGGTAAGAAAAATATGATCACTACATGCTGGATGCACTCTTTTTTGATGGTGAATCATAGAATTCAACAAATTTATTTATTATAGAAGAAATACATAACAAACATCTTAAAAATTAATCTTAAATATAGGCAGAGTGACTGGTTCAGCTAATTCTTTGCTATTTGTGAAGAAAAATTGATTGCTCAGCTTAAACTTAGGATCTTACAGAGAAAAGATGGCAGAGAAGGAGAGAAATATATGACTCGATACACTTACCTTTTAAGAAACCAGATTTTAGGTGAATCCTATTACAAATATGATCGGTAGGATTATTTCTTAAATCAACATATTTTATGGTATAAATTTAGTCTGTTGTAACCTGTGAAAAGCTGCTTTCATTTGTGTATAAAAGGACACTGGAGGACAACAGTTAAAAAAAAAAAGCTCATATAATTTTATTTACCTTTTTAGTTCTAAGTCACTTCTCAAATTACAAAAACAGAGCACCACTTAAATATTGCTGAAAATGATTGACAGATCATTCAGTGGCCTCAAGTATTACTTTCTGAAAAATATCCAAGTGAATAGAAAGAACATGTATTCAATCTTTGCACATTATATCATTTTCTCAAGTAGGTTTCTTCGTTACAAGGAAACACACACACACCAACACATACCTCTAAAATTTGCTAAATCTGTAAAAATATAGAAAAGATTTACAGTCTGCTATTTGAGCACACAAACCAGCAATGTGTCTTTGTTGTATTTTTACCCCCAGTTGAAATATCTCAAATTATTTTTAAAAACATTAATAATACTACCAATATTTCTTTGAAATGCATGTATATAACTTTGCAATTGGGCAAATGGGTTTATAAATATGATATTTTCAGCCTAATCTATATTTTTAGTGTCAAGTGATTGCCTTTCTTGTTTATATAATAATGAATTAGCTCCAATGTATTGAATATTTAATTGCTTTTTATTTTCTCAGAAAGAATGAGTTATAGCCAAGTGCTAAATTTAGGAATATTATAGACTAGAGCACTCAAAATATATAATTTATTTCAGGTGATAAAAATTTACCATAGGGCTTTAAATCACTAATATAATTATTTTTCACAATTCATGACCTAAGAAATATTTTACCAATATGTACATTTTGCCTAAGAAACTGAATCACAGTACAGAGTCAAGTATTATAAAGGGGAAACCTCTCTTAAACCATCTTGTATATCACAGAAAGAAGGAGTAATTTTTCAGTGGCTGGATGTATAGTCAATCAATTACAAGATTTAAGTTGATAAAACATTTTGTATGCTAAAGCTTGGTGTGCCTCCTTGTATTCAATAATTTATTGTGACTTGAGCTTCTCAGATATTTGCAGAGGAAAATGGATCCTATGATGTTGCATCTACAGGCAAATTTCACCTAAATATAATCACAAGGACCAAGGAAACAATCCAGATAGACACTGAGCTATCTGTAATAATTCTCACTGAAGGAATCACAGGATTTTGGACGGCTTTTGTAAATATATATCTCATCATATTCAAGTATGTTTAAAGCTGTATTATAATATCAGTTTAACTTGGAAAGTTAAATATTATATATAATCCTGGAAGCCTATTTTCCATCTCAGAATTTTTCAACTACCTTGAAATATTATAATACCTTACAATTTCATGGTACTTAAACGTTTAGAGTTTTGTTTTTTTTTTAAATAAGCATTATCTAATTTAATCCTCACGGCAACCTCATAGTGCTACGTTTATCTGCAATAATTCGAGTTAAAGGGGAGAAAACTTCACATAACCTACTTATTAATTATACTGAATTACAGAATCTAATGGCAAGAATGTCCATCAGATTGCTGATCATCAGTTATTTCTATTGTTTTAAATGCACATGATAGCTGTGCACCTATTTCATTCTCCTTTCTTTGCTTTATAGATAGGTTTCTCTGTAAGCATTTAGTTCCTGCTTCCCCATAATAGCAATTTTATTGTAATTTTGTGTTTCAGAGGTACTTATTCTGACCCAAACTCGAGTGTCAATTAGGATCAGTTCTGGTGTCATAAATCCATTTCCCAGGAGATAGAATCTGATTGGCTCAGCTTTGAGCAGTTATTTTCAGTGTACATTCCTCTTCTGAATTACAGTCCCACATATTCAATTGCCTATTGCATACCTTTGCTTGGGTGTCTAATAGGCTTTAAAATTTAAAATGTCCAAACGTAAATACCTGATTTTCCTTGGAGTCATTTTTGATTATCTCTTTCCAGTGTGCATATATCCACACCAATAACAAATCCATTTGGATTTAATTCTCAATAACATCCAGAATATTATGGCTGCTGAGTCCTTCAATCACTACCATCCAAGTCAAACAGTCATGTTCTCTTGCCTGGATTATTCATCTCCCTATATCTACTCATCTTTTTACACTCTATTTTCAGTACAAAAAGTAGAATCATCTTTTAAATATTTAAGTCAGATCATGTCTCTTCTCTGGTCAGATTTTCTATCTCACTTGTAGTGAACTCAAATTTCTTTGCACCATTCTACAAAGTTCTATATTACCTGTACCCCAGCACATCGCCTTTCTGATCAAATAACCTTTTACTCTTTGTCTTGTTCAGTTGGCTCCAGCCACATTAACTTTTTACTCTTCCTCACCATGTCAGGCACATTCTCAACTGTGTGGTTCTTCCCCCTGACTTAAATGTTTTTCTCCAAGATGTCTGTATGGCTTACTCTCTCATTTCCTTCAAGCGTTTTTGTCATCTCATTGAGGCCGTTCCTGAGCACCATATTTAAAACTGCAGTTTCTCTCTCAACATTCCCTAAGCTTGCTCCATGGTTTAAAAGTCTCTGTAGCACTTATCTTCATCTGGCATTCTTTTTTTTTTAATGTTTTTATTTATTTTTGAGACAGAGAGAGAGCATGAGCAGGTGAGGGGCAGAAAGAGAGGGAGACACAGAATCCAAAGCAGGCTCCAGGCTCTGAGCTGTCAGCACAGAGCCTGATGCAGGGCTAGAACTCACGGACTGTGAGATCGTGACCTGAGCCGCAGTTGGACTCTTAGCCAACTGAGCCACCCAAGCGCCCTTTCATCTGGCATTCTATATATTTATCTATTTGTTTATTTTATCTGTATCCTTTTGACACCTGACTAGAATGTAAGTTCCATGAACACATTGATTTTTGTCAGTTTTGTCCTCAAGCATTGCCTGGTAGATGAATTTTTGTTGAGAAATTATTTTGCCCACCTTAGATCCAAGCAACTAAGGCCTGTGAAGTGGGAGACCATGAGAAGAGCCTGTTTATGATGAAAGAGATGTCAAAGATGGAGAATATAACTAGTATCTTTCATATAGACATATACTGTTACCTATTTCCAAAATAAAAGTAGCCATGCTCAATACCACTTGGCGACTTGCCCAAGGTTATGTAACTAATTAGTGGTAGGAAGGGAATTGGATGTAAGTACTGCTTAATTGAATTCATAGCTCTTTCACTGGTCCTATAGCCATGGTTTCACATAACCTGAGGTGTGTTAGTAAAGAAATTCCAACTTATTTCATTTCATATAGTTCTGAAATTGACTTGTTAATTAGAAAATTACAAGATTCTCATTTAATTATATCCTTGTGACTTACCTTCCAGCAGACTACTTAAGGTCACAGACATTGTCTGTCTCCTAATGACACTATTACACAAATTTGGGCAAACTTGAGCCATTATATCTCTTCATGACCTCAGGCCACCAGCTTTCCCCTTTACCTTAAAAGTTTAAAATTATACAGTATAAGAGCCTTTCAACTTAAATTCTCCTGAAGTTTAATTTGCAGCTGCCATGTATTTAAATTTGTGGTATTTAAAGAGCCTGTTTATTGTCTGATGCTCTGTTGTCATTGATATTGATAGGGTGAGGATGTCAGGTTGGGGACATTTACCATCATTTCTGATGAAAATAATAAAAGTGACTTTTGGAAAGCCATATCTAATGAAAACCCTACAACACAGATGCACTCATATGCTCATGAAAGGATTAATCCCAAAACAAATTCTAAAGGGATTTGTAGTTGTATTATAGAAGGCAGACTGCCCCTTTAAAGAGTCTGTTAGGATAAAGGGAAACTAATTGAACCAGCTCCAAATGAGTTTCAGAAGAATTGCTCCAAATTGCTAAAGTTTAGGGAAAATAAAGTTAGCTGAAAATTAGAATGAATATTAGAATTACATCTTAAAAATACACTGTCATGCTCAACTTCTTTTTTTTTTCTTTTCAGTTTAGTGACTCACTATTGCTCTGCCAAATTTCTCTTTTTTGGAAAACAGCACCAATTAGAAATGAAGCGTGCTTCACGCAGAAAGTATTTTTCTCTTCTTAAGAACATATTTCGCTTTTTATATTTTCTTTTTAAATTTTTTTTGATGTTTATTTATTTTGGAGACAGAGAGAGACAGAGCACGAACAGGGGAGGGGCAGAGAGAGAGGAAGACACAGAATCTGAAGCAGGCTCCAGGCTCTGAGCTGTCAGCACAGAGCCCGACACGGGGCTCGAACTCACAGACCGTGAGATCATGACCTGAGCCGAAGTCGGATGCTTAACTGACTGAGCCACCCAGGCGCCCCTCACTTTTTATATTAATGGCTCTATCAAAGAGTTAGAAGGAATATTATATTGCCCTAAAAATTAAGACATAATTTTCTTATATATGTACAGTTAAATAGACTGTTTAGAGCCATTGATTTATTTATATACTTAAGAAACTACTTCTAAACTCAGTCCAATAGATTTCCTTCATTGAATTTCCAGATCAGAGTCAAGAGAGGCTTTCCAATTATATTACAATGAAAAAATATATCTATTTTTTCATTTTAAGTACCTGATACATGTTCAAAATTGAGAATTTTATAGAGAGTATTGGAACTATAGTAGATTAAAAGCTACTGAGTCTTACTCATAAGAAATTAGGAGCTGAAATTTAATTTCTGTTTATTTTATCTTTATTTTCTTTCTCCCTTCCACTTCTGACCCAAGGAAGGAAGGCAGGGAAGGTAGGAAGGTGGGAAGGCGGGACGGCAGGAAGGGAGGAAGGAAGGAAGGAAAAATGGCAATCAAGAAAGGCAAGAGTGCATGCTTATTATAGATCTTAAACTTTGAGCAGTTTGGAACTGATGATAAAATATAGAGCTACCATGTTAGTATATTACATAAAAACAACAACCAAGCTATTATCATATGTTGACTTATATAAAATTGGCCTTATTAGATTTTTTTCTAGGATTTTTTAAAATAAAAGTTTGATTTTGAGGTAATTGCACACTTACATGTAACTATAAGAAATCATACAAAGTAAATACAGTATACCTTTCACCCAATTTTCCACACGGTAACATCTTGTGTGACAATAGTACAATATTACAACTATAAAATTGATATTAATACAATTTACTAGCCTTTTTCAGATATCACCCATTTCATATGCACTCACTTGTATGTTTATGTGTCTTTATTTCAGTACAGTTTTATCACATGCATTGACTCATATCACTCCCATGGTAGTCAGTTTCATTAAAAAGATCCTTTGTGGGGCAACTGGGTGACTCAGTTGGTTGAGCATCCAACATCAGCTCAGGTTATGATCTCACAGTTTGTGAGTTCAAGCACTGAATCGTGCTCGCTGCTGTCAGCGCAGATCCCACTTCAGATCTTCTGTTCCCCCTCTCTCTCTGTCCCTACACTGCTCACACTCTGACTCTCAAAATTAGTAAAAACTTTTTTAAAAAAGATGCTTTTTGCCACCCTATCCCAGACCCTTTCCTCCTGCACACCACTCTAATTTCTGGCAACCACTAATTCTCTTTCTCTGTAATTTGGCATTTCAAGAATATTAAATGAAATCATATAGTACATAATCTTTGGAGGTTGACTTTATATATATATATATATATATATATATATATATATATACACATATATATATGTATATATATATACACATATAATGTGTATATATATATGTATACACACACACAAATATATATATGTATATATATATATACACACAATTAATGTTTTTAACATTTATTTATTTTTGAGACAGAGAGAGACAGAGTATAAGTGGAGAAGGGGCAGAGAGAGAGGGAGACACAGAATCTGAAGCAGGCTCCAGGCTCCAAGCTGTCAGCAGAGAGCCGGTCGCGGGGCTTGAACTCACAAACCGTGAGATCATGACCTGAACCAAAGTCAGACACCAAACCAACTGAGCCACCCAGATGCCCCGACTTTATTTTTTTTTAACTTAGCATAATACTCTGAAGATCCATTTAAGTTGTTCTGTGGCTGTGTAGAATTCATAGGGCTATGCACTGAACTGTGTCCTCCCCAAATTCATATGCTGAAATTTTAATCTTCAATGTGACTGTATTAGGAGATAATTAAATAAGGATTGGGCCCTAATCTGGTAGGACTGTGGCCTTATAAGAAAGAGAGAAAGATTTCTCTATCTCTGCCACCATGAGAAGGCAGCCAGGAAGAGAGCACTCACCAAAACAAAACCAAGTTCAGCCTCCAGAATTGTGAGAAAATAAATTTCTGTTCTTTAACCTATCCACTCTGTGGTATTTTGTTATGGCAGCCCGGCTCACTAATACACATGGTATAGATAGATCAGTTTATTTAATAGTTTTTTTTTTAACCCAGGGCCTTTGGGTTGCCTCCAGTTTGGGGACTATCACAAATAAAGCTGCTATTAACATTAATGCACAGATTTTTGTGTGACATAGTTTTTATTTTTCTGGGATAGTGCAAATGCAATGTCATATGGTAAGTGCCTATTTAGTTTTGCAAGAAACTTCTTTATACTTTTTCTTGCATGGCTATACCATGTTGTATTCGAACTGTCAATATATGAGTAATCCATTTTATCACTATCCTTACCAGCATTCAGTATAATCACTATTTTTTTTTATTTAGACATTCTGATAGGCATGTAGTGATATTTCATTGTGGTATTAATTTGCATTTCCCTAACAGCTAATGATATAGGACATCTTTGCATGTGGGCCTTCCTAGATTTTTAAAAACTATATTGAACTATATTTTAAAAGTCCTAGAGATTTCTTTTTCAAAGACATGCACTCCAACAGTAGAAATTTTGGTCAAGGAATTTATGTTATAAGGCAAAACTCCTTAAACCTCAATGCTTATCCATAAAACTCCAAGAAAATAAAATCTAGATTTTTTTTATATGCCTAGAAAGTAAAATGGATACTTGAAGTTGTAAATGTCATCAGTCATTTTTATTTGTCTTTGGAGTCACTTTTTATATGTTTCTGGAAATGTGTTATCAGTGTAACAATTCAGTTCCAATGCTAGCCACTTTGCAGTCTTATCCTTTCAGAGATGGGAAGCTGTCCCAGCACCTCCTTTAATCCTGCAAAGCATTGTGAGGGACAAATAGCTTCTTAGGCTGGCACCCAGCATCTGTATTAGGAATGGACCTCTCTCTAAGAGAGTACCCAGAAATCTTGAATTATGGCTTTGTCTTTCAAATGTCTTCGTCGGTACCTACAAAGTAAGAGTTAATAGCAGTTATAATAATGAGTTGCATAGAAGTAAGCTGTAATTAGTTATTAAACAATCAACAGTTAATAAACAAATGGGTATTTAAGTAGAATATGGGCTGCCAATGAAGAAAATTGATAACCGCAACCTTAATTAAAGAGAAAAATCTAAACACTGTCAGTTAACTTGAAAGAAATATTTTCCAAATAAGCTGCAAATTGGATAATTAGGAGTTGATAGTGATAAGAGATTTCCGCTCAATAATCTCATTTTGTTTACCTCCTTTTATGTGCTAAGCCTAAAGTAAAACGATGTCCTAAAGCACAAATTAAAAAAAATAAAAAATACTAGCTTAGTTCTTTGAGAAATGCTGGCTGGTTCTTTCTGATTCACTGGCAAAAGAAATCTTATCAAATTAAAGTAAAACATAAAATTTAAAATTTTAAAACAAATTTAAAATTTACCATCTCATATTTCTGATGGTAACATGGGGCAATGACACATGTTCTCTCTACCAATATAGATGCTAAAGGCAGGAAGTAGGGCGACAAGTCCATTAAAGCTTCTGGTACATTTAGGGTAGAACAATAATGTATGTAACAAAACCACTAATACTCTGATGGTAACCTTTTCATAGTACAAGCTAGAGGTTTTCTGAGCATTGATTTTAGGATTTGAGGGCCAGCAGTATGTGTTTTAAGTATCACTGTCCCTTTCTTATTATAGTTTGTAGATTGTCTTCACAGAAGTCCAATCTAACTCAGAATTCTCGGTCCCATTTTAATTTTACCTCTATGTTTATGTTATCTCTGAGTCAGAAATATTTCATTTGTATGTGAGTTAACTAAACAACAACAACAAAAGTAAGCAATACTTATTGGTTGCCTGACATGTGCCTGGGTCTGCTTTCAGTCCATTTCATGTGGTATATGAATCCTTTGATCCCCACAGTCACCTCTGAGAAACATTCTATTATTATCCTCAGTCTACGGATGAAGAAATTGAGGCTTAGAGGAGTCATTGCTGAAGGTCATAGTGTGAAGAACTCAATATTTAAACCCAAGTTTATCTGACTCTAGAGCAAAAGCGTTCCCCACTTTTTCATATGAAAGTTTTTCACAGCACTTCAGAAATGACTCTAAATGAAATATTAATAGAAAAGCATTCATTGAAGACTATAGATTCAGCGTATAAATAATCTCAGGGAAAATTAATTCCAAAGCATATTTCATCACCAACCAGCCAGTACATAGAATCTGTCTAATTAAAACTAGGTGGTCAAATTATTTTTCTTTTAAAGCTTTATCACATTATCAACTTAAAATTGTCTTTGGTGCTGTACAATAAAAGGGGGCTTTTTTTCCAAACATAAAGCAATTGAATAATAGTCCTAGCAACTTTAAATATTCAGCTGTTTATTTTTTTTTAACAAATGACTGTCATAGCAGTTATTAATCCTTAAAATGTTTATAAAAGACCATACTTTATTGAAAATACTTTTATTATTTAAAATACTGAATTTTCCATTCTGAAGTCATTTAACAAAGGCTATCCATCGTCAGTCAGTTCAGTAAACTCCTTTGACTTAGCTTTCAAAACTGGAAGGATTCCTTTTAAATATCCCATCCCTCTGTATTCTTTAGACAACAAGTCACTATTTAGGTAACATTTGTGTGTGTGTGTGTGTGTGTGTGTGTGTGTGTGTGTGTGTGTGTGTTGCCAAAATAGTCTGTAGAAGAAGACTCAAAATGTGAAGAGTATTACTACTCATCAGTTTTTGAATCTTGGTCCTTCAATTCTCCATGTTCAGCTTGTACCTTTAATTTCACTCTTTACTGGTTCCTTTCGGACTATAGATACACTCAGGTTTTATTCATCTTGAAAAAAATGTAAACAAATGAATAAATTAAAGCTTAAAGCTGAGTCCTTCTAAAGCTTCTATCATAGCCCCCTCCTTGCTAATCATCCTCAGAGAAGAGTACTACATCCTCCTTGTCACTGTCCTTTGAGCCCATGGCAATTTGGCTTTGTTCCCTCCACCCCAGGCCACCTCAACAATACCACATTCAGGGGACCCTTGAAGTCCTCATCTTACCTAAAATTCTCTACTATTCAATACCGAGGATCATTTTATCTATTCAGTATATTGTTTTTCTTAAAAACAATTTAAGATGAGGCGTACCTGGGTGGCTCAGTTAGTTAAGCATCCCACTAGTGAGTACGGATCAGATCATGATCTCAGAGTTCATGAGTTCGAGCCCCATAACAGGCTCTGTGCTGACAGTGTGGAGCCTGCTGGGGAGTCTCTCTCTCCCTGTCTCTGCCCCTCGCCCATTTGTGCCCTCAAAATAAATAAATAAACTTTAAAAATTTTTCAAAATGAAAATTTATTTTAACTTTTGTGATGTATGCGGTATGTGTGTGGGGGGGGTGGGGGGGATCATTTTAAGAAAAAAGTTTGGTGTGTTTTTTTTTGTTTTTGTTTTTGTTTTAATATTTTTCATGTTATTAACTAGTAAACACTACCTGTTTAGGTCTTTACTATGTAATTTCTCATTCTTGACTTCTTATTTCTATAAATTGACTGTGAGGGCTTGTGGGAGTAATCCAAAGTAATAAATACTCTTTTTTACTTACTTAAAGAGGACTGAGTACCATTTGATATAAAGGTCAAGATTGCTGGCCCTTTTATTTGAATCTATGGCAAGAGTTTCACTCTTCAGGTATATGGAACTGAATGGAGAGGGCACTTCATAAAACAGAATAGGAAGAAAAACTGATGTGTTCAGTAAAATTTAGCACTTTAACAAGGGCTTAGGATGAGCTCAGTCTGAGCTAGGCATCCTATTGAAGCAGAGAGTAAAGAGGAAACAAATCTCTTGTTCAATTTTAAATTGTTGGGTTTGTAACAATTTTTCCCCAGCATAAATCAATTTGATATCTAATTCACAGACACTGTTGGACAGCACAGCAATTGAAACCAGGGTAGATGGAAGTTAAATCTAGTATTACTGTTTTTCTTCATAGTAACTGTATCTTTTCTACAAAGGTCAGTAATAACAATTTCATTTTAGAACTATAAAGAGAAGGTAAAAAAATCAAATGAAATCTACAAATGTCACTTTCCTTGTTCATGCTTTTTTTTTTTTTCTCAAAGGGTTGGAGAGTAAGAAATAGTATGGCTTTTGAAAATCATTCGGATGATTATAGGCTAATAATGTCTGATATATTTAAGTACCCACTGGTGAATTGTTTATCTCAAAGAAAATCACGTATAGAACTCCAGTGCATGAAATAAACATGACTAAGTTTAAGTGCTTATCACCAGACAGGCACTTGCTAAGACTTTGTACATATTATCTCATTTAATCATCAAATCAAACCAGTATTGTAAGAATTATTATGATGCCTAAGTAATAAATTAGAAATTTTAAACTTAGAGTAATTAAGTAGTGACTTAATGAAGGTGCCACAAATAAGAAGGAGTAGATTTAGATTTAATTCTAAACAGCACTACTAATAGAAGCAGATAATTGCAGATCCTTCCAATGATGAAGGAACTGAAGCATGACCTTAGAGCAGCACGGGCTAGGTCTGCCTTTTGACCCTCACAGTATTTCCTAAGGAAATCCCAAGGACTTCATCTCTAGTATATTAAAAAAAAAATCTGAAGTTTTCATTCCAAGTGGAATGACTAAGTACTGTTGGAACTCCTGTCCCTACTAAGCATCAATTAAAATGACTTTAAAAAGAAGACAAAGTGCATAAAAATACCACCACCATCATTCCCCCATTTCTCAGGCCACAACCCTAAGAGCATCTTTAATGCTTCTCTGGCTCTCACACTTCATATCTAATCCATTCACTAGTTCGGTGTTTTCCTGTCATCAAATATATCATCAAATTTATCATCAAATATTATCACTGCATGTAATACTCCCTGTTGCCACCTTAGTCTAAACCATCATAATTGTTTTCCCAGACTATTTCAATGGCCTCCTAAATGGCATTCCTGCCTTCAGTCTTGCCCCTCTAGTTAATTCTCCAAACAGAGTGATCCTCTACAAATGTAGGTCTTATCACTTCTTTTTCCTGCTCAAAACAGTCCAACGGTTTTTCACCACATTGAGAGTAAAATTTTTCAGTCTCTGTATTGTCTGACACCAACCTCACATCAGGTCCTTCCCTTCTCTTTCTAATCCATTCTACTTCAAGTACCCAGGCCTCTCTGTTCCTCAAAAAACCAAAGCCCATCCCTCCCTCAGGGCCTTTGCATTTGACACTCTTCCTGGAGCATCTACTTGGCTCACATCCTCACTTACTTCAGGATTCTTAATTCACATCCTCACTTACTTCAGGATTCTGCCCTCCTCAGAGAGGTTTTTGTTGACTAGTTCATCTAACATGACTCAGCTTCCTTTTCAACCCTTTATTCTTTGTTTCTTTTTTATTACATTCTTTGTTTCTTTTTTATTACTGACACTTCTGTGCTAATAAGTTTCTTTGTTCCCTCCTCCCTTAAACACATTCTCTGATCCTTCTACCAGCTAGCTCTGTGCCTGTTAAGATTGACCTTTGTAGACTGCTTCCTCCAGGCTTCCTCACCCCTTGGCTACTGGTTGGGACTGGTCAGTGGGAGCACTGGCAGGAGATCACAGAGTAGAAAGAGACAGATGAGGGTATTTATTACTCCCTTGCTTCCTTTATATCTTGAGTCTGTTTTAGCAATGGTGGCTTTCCTCCAGGGCCACAGCTCCCATCCAGTGGTAGTTTTCCTGTGGCCCTAGTTCTTATTTCCTTCTAGTAGCACAGTTCTTTTTACTTGCCCATCAATTTTAGAATGGTTAGAGCTTCCTATTGTTGCTGGTTCCCGGGTGCTTTATCATCCTTTGTTGGTTTCTTTAACCCTGTCCGTATCTCTGTATGAAAGAACCTTTATTAGCTGTCTTCAGTTAAACATATTGCTATTTTTATACTGTCTGAAATGGAGATGATTCCACTTCTCTTCCCATTACTTGAAATTTTACATTTATTTATTTTTTTTGTCATCTAACTTTGCCACCAGGATGTAACTTGTCTGAGGTTTGGTAACGTGAATAACGCCTCCTGCCTGCTGTCAAGATGTGTGCGTCGTAATTCCCTGAAACTGTGAACGTGTTACCTTACCTGGCAGGACAGTCTTTGCAAGTGTGATTAAGGACACAGACATTGAGATAGGGAGATTATCCTGGATTATAGGGGTGGGCCCAAGCTAATCATATACGGCCTTCATAGCAGAGAAATTTTCCTGGCTGGATCAGAGAGATGAGAGTGAAAAAGACAGGAGAGATGGAAAGCAGGAAAGAAACTCAATTTACTATTGCTGACTTAAAAATAAAGAAGGGAGACACAGGCCAAGGAGTGCAGTTAGTCTGGGAAAGCTGGGAATGGCATTCAGCTGACAGCCAGCAAGGAAATGAATTTCCTGAAACCACAAGGACTTGAATTTTACCAATAATCTTAAGGAGAAAGAAACTGATCCCCCCTAAGGCCCTCACAAGTTCTTGATTTTAATCTTATGAGAACTGTGTTGTTTTCTCTTACTTACAGAATTGTAAATTTTTTGTAGTTTAAGCCACTAAATCTGTGGTGATTTACTAGGACAGCAGTAAAAAACCTAATGCAAGAGGCTTGGATTTTTCTGAACCTTTGTGGTATATACTCTGCCTAGAACCATGTCTGTATATGTCAAGATGCTCAAGAATATCTGGTGAATTAATAAATTGAGTTGATCATATGTTTTAAGAAACCTTAGCTCATCTCAACAACAGGCCTGTGAAAGAACATCGTTGTTTCTAGTATTTACAAAATATTATAGTCTATGAGATTATCAAGAAGTAAGCTTGGAAGAAGAGTTTAATAGATTTCCTCACAGGTGTTTCTGACACCTCTTACCAAAATAACCTTTCTGTTTGATCCATTATTTTAGAATCCAAATGGAAAATCAATTCCCATTCAAGTTCAAAGTGAGCTTTCCATTTCCAGTATTTATGGTAGAGTGTACCTATTATCCAAAACATGGTATTTAAAGAATGTAGAGGAGGGAACTTGTTGGGCAGAGCACTGGGTGTTTCGTGTAAGCGATGTGGGAATCTACCCCCAAAACTAAGAGCTCACTGTGTACACTGTATGTTAGCCAACTTGACCAGAAATTGTATTTAATAAATAAATAAATAAATAATATAGAATAGGTATATTAAACTTCAAAAAAATGTAGATTCACTAAAGTACTTCATGTAGGCTTATTTAGGTCCCTTAAATTGTCAAGATCTATTTTTTAATTGAACTCGCTATGTTAATCCCTTTAACAGCTTTTTTTTTCCTGAAAATATCTAATGATGTTGTGCCTCTGTAGCATATACCATGAACTTAAAAGAAGGTAATTTAAACTCTAAATGTGTGAATTTTATGTGTGAAAAGATTCCTACTTAGGAAAACTAAATTCTATTATCCTTAAAATAGACTGCATTATCAATTCAAATGTATAACTGATCAAATTAGAAGAGGGCATTAAAAATAGTCATCTAGGTAACTATTAATTTTAAATTCATTTTCTCTGTGCTCCACTTATGTAGAAAGAGACAGGAGTTTGAAGCTAATGCTACATTATCAGAAGTAAAAACAGTTTTTAAAATATGCCTGAAGGAGTATTTTTCAAGTTTACTTTAGTCTGAATATTCTGAGGACATGGTAACTCAAGTCTAGATCTTGAAATATTTGAATTATCAGAAACTCCCAAGTTTCTCCTCCTAGACATCACTGCCTTTAAAAAGTTTTGTGCTATAAACTGTTTGCCAGAATGTAATAAAAACTCTAATGCCTTCTAGAGAAGAGGATTGGTTTTATCTTTATTTTGGTCATTCTCAGTGTGGTCCCTCAATCACCAGCATCAGCATCACCTGGTAAAGTGTTAGAAATGCAAATTCTTAGACCCTCACCTCAGCAATCCCTGAATCAGAAACCCAGGGGGTGGAGCCCTACAATTTGCCCTCTAGCAGATTCTGATGTGATCTCAAGTTTGAGCAGAGCACAACTAACCCTGTGAATTGCTTACATTTCACAGACTGTCCTGCTCATCAACTGAGCAAAATTAAACTGAAATGAGAAATGAAGAAACTACGATAAACTGGGTACCTTAAAGAACCCTGCATTTCTGAAAGTTGCCTGGTGTAGCTGTGTATATACATACTGTCTCAATTTCCACAGGTTTCTAATTTATCCATGAGGAAAGAGTGTAAGGAGGTGCACCATTTGGGAATCATTAATAAAGGATCATCTCTGACCTTACAAAACGTTTGCACATTTTGGTTACAGTTTGGTTTTTCCCTTTGATCTGTGTTTGCCAAATTTATAAATTGAACATGATACCAAACAATGTGTCATGAGGTCGAAATCATGATTTCATTGCCCCCCTTTTAAAGACATAAACATGTTTTCCTCAATACTGAAAAATGGTATGACTGACCCTCAATCAATAGGTGTTTCCCTTGGGACGCATTTGTTCTAATACATATGAAGAGTCCCTGTGGTTGCTGAGAACACTCAATAGAGAGCCCATTAGGCATTCCTCATGGCCCCCAGCTGATACATTCATTCAAACAAGTACTCAGTAAGTGTCTGCAAGGTACTTAATTACTGCCAGACACTGAACAGGATATAAAGTAAGGCAATTCTCTGTCCTCCAGGATTTTATAATCTAGCCAGGAATTCAAAGGAAAGGGACTAAACCTTCACATTCTAGGCACTGAGCAGAGCAGGAGACGTAAGGTGAATCCATGTAACCACTCAAGGAAGTTGACATTATTTCCAATTTGTAAATAAGGATACAGTAGTCTTAGTGATGCTGAGAATTTGTTCAAATTCATCAGGTAAGAAAGTGATGGGGGTGAACTTTAAAATCAAAACTGATTTTTAAGTCAAGGAGTTTCCAGAGTACCACTTCTATAAAGCATAAACAGAAATTCCTAGGTGTCTATAATAAGTGCCTAAATGAATGATGCACGTTGCTTCCCCGGGCAGATTTTTTAAAGGGGCAGTAACTGTGGACTGGGAAGTGCAAACTTTGCAGGAAAAGTTCAACACAGATGTTTATGGAAAGAAAAAGTGTCATGGCTTGGGTAGGAGAAAAAGGGTTTGAAAGTATTCCAGATGGAAGACACTATTAAACAGAAACGTTTAGTCAGGATTGAGAAAGGCAAGTTCTGGTAGGACGATGAAATCAGCCCAGCACATTTGCAGTGCCCAGTTAATGATTTGGAATGGCTCGGATTGGCTCTGGCTATTCCTGAAGGCAAACGCTTTAACAATTAAGGGATGGCGATGAACAGTCCCACTTAAGCAAAGCTAAATGTAAATGCACCACTTTACTGGCTGTGTCCTAATGTATTCAGCCAAGGGTTTGAAGTCCCTACTTCTTTCGGCTTTAACTTTGCATAAGCGTTATCTTTCCTTATGTAAGTGACAATTCTGTTCCTCTCCTCTGCAGCCACAGGATTCAATCACTTTAGACTTATTATCACTCAAAACCTCACAGGTAATTTTTTATAAAATCTCTGAAGTCCCTAGAGTTGAACAAATTCTTGGGAATGTCGGGTCTCCCAGGTACTTGTTTACAGATACTGCAATGTGCCAGAAAGAAACCACAATTTTTAAAAAAAAAATTTTTTTTCAACGTTTATTTATTTGTGGGACAGAGAGAGACAGACCATGAACGGGGGAGGGACAGAGAGAGAGGGAGACACAGAATCGGAAAACGGCTCCAGGCTCCGAGCCATCAGCCCAGAGCCTGACGCGGGGCTCGAACTCACGGACCGTGAGATCGTGACCTGGCTGAAGTCGGACGCTTAACCGACTGCGCCACCCAGGCGCCCCAAGAAACCACAATTTTATCTTGAGTAATCCAGTTTCACTCCACTTAGTATTAAAGAAATATTAATGGATGATAGGGTAAATAGAGCATGTCTAAAGAAAAGATGCATTTGAATGGTCTATCCTATTTAACTTCAGTGGATTTTGATATGGCTCTGTATTTATTTTGAATCAAAGTCCCCATATAGAGGTAGAAGGAGATTTCAGGGGAAATTTCAAAAGTGCCTTTGTTTTGATTTCTTGTTAAAGCCCTCTCTGTGGTAAGAAATATTTTTTGTCATTTGGTCGCTGTGAATTTCAAAAGGATCTCCTATGATAGAATAGTCATCCCCCAAAGATCTTTGATGTACTATGGGGAATGTCTTTGTTCCCAAAGAAGATAATAAAAGCAGCAAGAAAATAATAAACATTCTCTATAGGATATCACAGTTTTAATTGACCACGGACACTCAAATCGATGTTTTAATCTACAGAGACATGGCAAGGTCAGCAGCAGAGGAACTGATAATGCTTTACTTTTATAATATGAGGGATATATTTAAGATTTGTAATGTACACATGAAGTATCGTAGTTTGAAAGGATAATGGGCTTTAAAACTATAGATATTGATTACACTTTAATGTGATTTTTTAGCATGTTTTAACAAAAATTAATTAGAAAATATTTTGCTTGGGTAACTTTCATATGGATCCTTTTAAAAATCAGTTCCCTTTTGTAGTCGTATGTATGGTCAAAGAATATGCACCCATTTTTTAAGATAAAGTTTTTGTCAAAATTTTACATATTTTGAAAGTATTTACAAAACCAATAATGAAAAATAGAAGTTACTTCCCTATTCCTCCCTACTTCCTCTTCCCACTCTGTGGAAACGTTTAATTTTTGTTTTGTGTTAGCTACTTCTATTTTCCAAGTATTTTTCACTAACATTTTTACACTACTTTCCCTGATTTTTAGATACTGATATTATCTATTGATGGACTAACAAAAAAGATAAGAATTTAGCTTATATACAGTTATCTCACACAAAGTTACCCTTTCCTTCCAAAATAGTTTTAACACATTTATAATTATATCCTTATTCAGTATTATCATTCCATAGCCACGTAAACATTTTTTTCCTGGCTCCAGAGAGGCTCCAAATGTTTATTCAATATGCGTACCTTCACTGAATCACCTTACTTTTTTGTTCAGTGCCTCACCAAAGCACATATATATCCATTAGCCATATATATCTATATATTTTTTTTTCTTTAAGGTATACGTATCTTATATATTTCGGTGTACGTATATATGTATCTTAAAGAAAAAATTTAGATTAAGATCTTGCTGCTTCTCTTCACATTATTGTTGTTTTTCCAATTTAGTTACAGAAAGTAAAATATAGCTAGCATATATAGCATTGTCATCGTGTTGAGATTTGAACTTCTTAGTTGGAATTTTTCAATATCACCATTCATTGCCAGTCTTTAAGTCCTATGTAAATATCTCCATTACTGGCTGCTGAAGAGCCATAGCTTTTGAAAATGAATTAATGGAATAGAAAGCCTGTAATAAAGCAGTTTTCTCGCCTCCTTATATAGTAATATATTTTTCACCTTGAACTCTGAGAATGACACCAGTCTTGGTGTTGATATGTTACCCTCTTTGGATCAGCATATTTACAATAACTAAATTCCAAACTTGTCTAATTGGCTTTTTCCTCTTTGTATTTTAAACTTGTGTAGTTTAAGGAGTTCAGCGGTTTCATTCTCTCTCTCTCTCTCTCTCTCTCTCTCTCTCTCTCTCTTTTTAATGTCATACTTTGTTCCCCAAATAAAATGTCTTAAGAAAGGAAATAGTCTGGCATTTTTGTTTTACTTTTATTCAAACAGCAACAAACTCTATTGTCTTTATATGGGCTTTTTGTTTATATCCTCGATATTTTTAGAATTTAATATAGATTTCTGTAGTTTATTAAATTATGTCTCGAAAGCCACTATTGATTTGTATAAATTGGAAGAGCCACTGACTTAATAAAGAGGATTTAATTCAGCTTTCAAGGAGAAACTTATTCTTTATTGAAGATTTATGGTCTCCTCAACTCCATTCAGACATCTGGCATATTGGATGGCCCTTGACATTTTGGTGAACCTTTGATAATTTTAATCATAATTCAAATTTCAAACAACAAATATTTGGGATGTTCCAGGTTTTAAATAGCATCCAACTCTCAACCCTGAAAATGTTCTTTACTTGACTCTCAAGAACATTTTTTTCAATTTGAAATGCTTTACTTTTTAGCTTTCCCAAAGTCATACTCAAGCTAAAGAGATGGATTTTCCCAGTAGTGTGAACTTTTACAAATACAATTAGAACAGAGAAAAAAATTCATTATTTAGCAAAATGACATACTTTCCTAACAGTAAAATTCGATCATCCTTTGACCTAATTTTTTTTCTCTTTTCTGCTGTTGTTTTAATCACAGTTCCCATTGGCTTATTTTGAGTCCTTGACCTAATTATTTTCTTTGAATTTTCAGTGACCTTTTTATCACAAAGTAACTGTAAGTAAAAGAAAGTAAAAGTATAATTTTAAAATATATATGCAAAATGATTCAGAATTTCTTGCAAATTATTTCTATTAAGTAATTTTTACCAAGGCATATCAGAAAAATTGCAAATAATTTGAAGAATGTCAGGAAATTAATCTTCGTTGAGATTGTAGGAGCTCTGAAAATGAGGAGTGTAACTACTAGTATCAAAAACTTTAAAGTTTGTTAACCATGTTGTTAACCATATAATATATATAATACGGTTATGGTGCATATCTATATGGTATATATATATTAGGTAAATTTTAAGAAAATTAAAAGATAAAAGAATACATACTTTTAAATTCAATTTTTTTTATTCCTTTTTTTAAGAACGAAAGTTTTGGGGCACTTGGGTAACTCAGACAGTTAAGCATCTGACTCTTGATTTCCACTCAGGTCATGATCTCACGGTTTGGGAGATTGAGTCTCGCACTGAATCAGGCCCTGAGCTGTCAGCACAGAGATCTATTTCAACTATGTCTCTGTCTTTAATTCTTACAATACTACCAGACTATTTTTAAAGAAAGCCTTCTCAGGGCAGCTGGTGGCTCAGTGGGTTAAACATCCAACTTTGGCCCAGGTCATGATCTCATGGGTCGTGAGTTTGAGCCTTGCATAGGGCTGGGTGCTGACAGCTCAGAGCCCAGAGCTTGCCTCAGATGCTGTGTCTCCATCTCTCTCTGCCCCTTCCCTGATCACGATCTCAGTCTCCCCCCCCCCACCTTCTGTCTCTCAAAATAAACATAAAATTAAAAAAATATATATATATATATATTCGATCATCTTTATATATATATAAAGAAAGCCTCTCATACTTTTGTCATCTAGGAAGGAAGGCTTTTGAGGCTTTTCAACCAGCCTGATTTATGAACGTTTCCAAATGCTCTTGGGAGGAAAACAGGTGGCCCTCAGAATTGCAGCTGTTAATGCATGTCTTTGGGTCTGAGGGAGTCCAGGGTATTATTATCTAATAGGTCCATCTTTGCTATCTTAACTTTCATATTCTGACCTGAGTAACCTGTGAAGTTATGCTAAATATTAACCTATGCTGTGAAACAGTGCTAAGTACTTAAGTAATCTGTGAAACATATGGTAGATTCCAAATCAGTATGTAACTCTTTATAATGAACCAAGAAGGTCCTAACACATAACTCCAGGCCACCTTTTGAATTATGAACCACAGCTGTGCCACACAGCATTTATAGCCTCAACTCTAGTGACAGAAACACACCTTAGATCCATTTTATAATTCCTAATAAAAATTCAGTTCTCAAAAGAAATACCTACAGCAGTCTTCAGAATATATATATATATATATATATATTTCTTTTTTTTTTCTTTTCTTTTTATCTGACTGGAGTTAGTTAAAGCAAGCCTTGACACATAATTTATTTAACAACATAGCAAAACTGATTCCTACTATTGAACTTTGAATGGCATATAAGAAATAATGAACAGGCAAATTCAATGATGTATTTCAGGATATAATTGGTAGCCTTTATTTAAGGCTGACTTTATCACTTGGAGATGGTAAAACAAACAAACATGGTAGTAAAATCAAAATAGCATTTATGGTTACCAATCCCCAAAATTCAATTCTTGTACATAATAACCTATCGTCCCAAATGGAAAATACATGTGATTGAAATAACTTATATATGGTTTGTGCAGGTTTAACTGAGGTACAAATAGCACCGCTTTAATGTTGTATAAAGAAGTTTGCTTCAAATAAAAAACAATTTTTACACAATAGGCTTAAAATGGCTGTATTCTCTCTGAAACGATTTTGTCTTTCCTCCCATGGAAAGGTGCATATTTGTGAAGGAGTATCACCTGTAGACTGGCAGCACTGTTGTGCTTTTCCTATTCCTAATAGTCTGCAGTGGAGCTCGACTGCAAGCTCACTTAGAGTGAAGACCGGGTCTGCCTTGCTCAGTGAAGCAACTCCTGTCCTAGCACTGTGTCTGGTATATTTCAGGTGCTCAACAGCTTCAGTGGTTTTGTCAAAGTAACTGAATGGATATAGAATTAGTGTCAAGTCACGACACTCAGTTTCTGACCAGAGCTTTTCGTAAAGCAGTGGATCTCAAAATGATTCACTAAACCTGCAACACAGGCACCAACTGGGAACTTGCTAGACATGCACATTCCCAGACTCCAGGCCAGAACTTCTGAATCAGAAACTATTGGAGTGGGCCCAGAGATATGTTTAAAACATCCTCCAGTTGATTCTAATGCATGAGAGCCTTGAGAATCACCTATGTGAAGAATTCCCCAATACACTGTACACAGTGGCATCAAAGCTTTTTAGAATTAGGAGAATTCTAGACAACTCCTGTGGACAGATTGTGAATGATTTTCATTTCTCAAGACTTTTTCTACTTCTCAAGAATTTTTCATTTAACTATATAGCAACTATTCTCTATTCGTGTGTAGTAAATGGTGTGTTTTATGTAGGAAGGCTGAATAAGTTTGAGTTACTGGTACAGATCCTGAGACAAGAACATGGGTGCAGATGATTTACCATGATGGTCCCGAAATGTGCCAGTGAGGAATTGGTAAACATGAAAGAAAGAGAAAAGCCAGTCAAGAATGTGTTACAAGGAATGGATCGCAAATATGCACAAATGGGGCGCAACCTGTGGGGAATCTTCTGAGAAACTGTTTGAAATAGGCCTCAGAATCACCCCTACTGGGAGACGGGGCATTTATCCACTTTCTCCCATCCCCATTGGCTGAGAGTTGATCTCCAGAGATGCTAACATACCCCCACTTCTAGGTCATGTTTTTGTGTGTGGCCAAATGATGCTAGAAAAAAGTCCTCTGGCAGAGAAGATAAGAGGTACAAGATCTTGAGGTGGCACATGTCAATATTCTGGAAGCTCTTTTCACCTGCAGCTGCAGGGCAGTTCACATGGGCTGAGGGGGTGTGGGGCAGAGTAACCTTCTAACATCTACAGTAACCTTATGGGGCAAAGTAACCTTCTAATAGCATAATTTAAATCCAGTCCACAATACTTATTTAATGTCTGTTATGAGTCAGGTACAGAGTTGTTGGGAATATATAATAAATAAAACATCGTCCCTGCCTCAAGAAACATTTACTGTGGTAGAGAATGTAGACAAATAAAAAAAAATTAAAATATAATCAGATCTGTTCAGTGATTGTGGTTCATATCCACATTTTATAAGAGGAGTTTATGGTGGGAAAGCTGTAGTGATCATGGAAAACTTCTTAGAGATGATGAGGATAATTATACCTAAAAGATACATAGAGGCAAGACAAATAAAGAGGAGTGGGTGAGTTGGGGACAGAAGACAGGCTGATCACTATGTAAATGGGAGGAAAAGGAGAAAGCAATCACAGGAGATATTTGACAAGATTGTCTGTAAAAGTCATTTGAGAGGTCATGTGTTAGGTGACAGGAAATCTATTGTCCCAAAGGTGGTAAATGGAGAGATGTGGAAAGCACGGAGTATGTAAATAACTGTTGTTGCAGGTTCCCTAAGGAGGAAGGAGGAAAAAGACCCAGCGCTCTATTGAAATGATAGAAGACTCCAGTGTCTTCTTTGGAGGAAGAGTGCCTATTTTACTATCTAGAGAGGAGAGGAGTGTAGTGGAGACAGTGTTTATTCATTTTTAAAACAGGAAAGATAGCAGTTACCTTCACGGGGTTGACATAAGACCTAAATGGTGAAAGATGTTATAATGTTTACCATTGTTTCACATAGGTAATTACAAACCCCCAAAATGTTAGCTGTTATTATTCATATATATATATATATATATATATATATATATATATATATATATATTTCAGATATTCAGATATATATATTTCAGATATTATATATATATATATACATATATATATATATGTATATATGTATATGTTATTTTTTAAGATGGGCAGGAACTTGGGGGCTTGAAACCATTTCTGCAGGTGGATTTTTATTCATTATTTATTTAAATAGGAGAAACATGGCTTGTGAAGTTGTTAGGGAAATGGACTAGTGGAGCTGGCTGAAGGTTGAATTCTTCACTGCCATGGGGAATGCGGAAGGGCAAAACTGACTACGTATACACGTAGAAGAATCATTAGATAGAATTAAATGTCCAGTAGGGGTTGGAAGACTTGAATTTGCAGTAACACTAAATCAGGCATATCTGTCATCCCTTACTAGGAAAGGTGGAACAATGTCAGTGGCATTCAGGGTAACTCTAGTCATTTTGTAGAAGTTGTGCAATTATAAGCACTGACAGGTAAGCATACATGTAAACAAAATTAAAAAAAAATAAAAAATAATTTATCAAGGGGTTTAAGATCAATGAAAATTTGAAACTGTGTCAGATGATTTTGAATATTCTTGCCTTCTGTGATCATAGCATAGGGTCCTTTGTCAAACTCTGTAATTCTGTTCTACAAATGACATTTTGTTTGAGCAGTTAACAGTTGGTGCCTCAGTTTCAACTGACATTTTGTTACTAAACACAGTTCTAACACCATAAGGTGATTTGTCAGTGGTAAGAAAAAGATGGTTTATATTTCACCATAGTGAAATAGCACAGACGGGAGAGTCAATTGCTTGAAATTCTGGAAAGTGTCCATGCTGTCAAGTCCCACACCATTGAAAACATTTTTTTTTATAGTAGGCCACAAGGTATACTTTTTATGAAAGAAACTAGAGGAGAAATTCAGAAACCCCAGAAAGCGTGAATCTTGTTTTGATTCTATAAAATATTCAAGGATGGGACTTCCAATGAGCTTAACTATCTTGAGAGTGACCAAAATAATTAGTTTAGGTCTATGGCCATGGGAGTCCGCATTTTGCATTTCCTTATTTTCTTTTGGGTACTTTGTATATCAAAATTAATAAATACCTTTTGAATACTTTTCTCCCCCCTGCAAAGTCTTTTGAGTTTAGAATCATCAGCATTTTATCCCACTCTTGATATTCTAGAAAGCAGAGTCACTGTGAAATATTAGAAAAGCCCAAGGATAACAGAAATATTGAACTAAGAATGTCTTTTAATGAGTAATACTTCCACAGTGGCTTCATCAATGATGAGTTATTGGTAACCCAGCATATGGCAAAGTTACACAAAAAACAGTATAAAACTGATTAGCTAGCTGCAGAAATTAGATGTTTAATGGCCTATTGCCTCATTGCCACAATAAGAAGCATTGTACATTTTCTCTTCTAGAAGCTTTTTACCCTTCATCTGTGGTGATAATCAAAAGTTCTGTTATGAAGAGAGGGCAGGACCAGATAATGTTTCTCTGATTAAGGAATAACTGCACTGTGTGTGTGTGTGTATGTGTGTATGCTGTTATATATAATGTTGGTCAGTTAATCAGTACAGCAAGCTACTCACATTCTAAAAGAATATGGGAATTAAGAGTAACTTAAAGAAAAACAAATTGTCTTATACTGCTTCAAGGAAAAGGTCATGGAGTAGAATGGTGGGTAAAATCATCTATGTTCTCAAATTTTTCTATGGTTAATTCTCTTTCACAGGTGCACAGTAAATACAAATACATTATACAATGGAGTTTAAATACATAAAACACCAGGGTGTATCATACAATGTTATACAACATTCAGTTTAACTGTAATTGTTTCCATTTTGAAGAAAGATAATGGTTTCTGAAGCTTGGATAAAGAAGGCTATGAAAATATTATATAAGAAAGATGTTTACTAACTATTGATCCTGGCTTACACACCCAGCTTTATGACATGGGTTCAGTTTCTTCAGTTTCTTATGTAAGGTGGACATAAATGTGGTGGTTACATCATAAGGATATAGTGAACGTTAAATAAGTTATCGTATGTGTAAAAGCAGTTTGTACCTGGCATATAATAAGCACTCAGTAAGTATTAGCTTTTATTATTATAGATACACTGTAAATAGCATTAAATAAACATTACTGAATTGGATAAATGTACCTAATTAGTGTTAAAAATCCCGCAGTAACCTGAGTGAAGGGAGAGAGGTTAACAAAGGAAAGAGATTAGTATTTTTGATTAGTTACAATGTTCCAGGTGTTTTAGATACATTCATCCATTTAAGCCTCACTATCTGTGAAAAAAGCATTATTCCTATAATCAGGAAACTGAGACTCAAAGTCAGTAATATCCCTGAATATCAGTAAGGTGATCTGGTATTTGAACTCAAGCCTCGTTATTCAGAATATATGGGTTTTTTTTCCTGATACCATATACCCTCCAAATGCTGAGGTTTTTGACCTTCGAAATTTTGAATATAATTCCATACTTCATTACCACATAAGTAGTCAAGTTCTCTTCATTTGAGAAAATGTGAAGAAAGTTTCTATTTATTTAATGTTTTTAAAAAATTAAAGCCCATCCAGTGGCTTTCTTCCAATACAAGTTTGTCAAATGGTTTAGCCCTAGGTGAAGTAGGGATATCCATGATATATAGACATGAGTTAGGGCTATATAGTTGTCTTTTTTCCACAAACAACATTTAGTGAAAATCTGCCTTGTGCCTGGCAGCAAATTTTTACTGAATCTCAACTATACAGCACTGATTATTCCAAGGGTAGAAACCAGTGATCAAAATGAAATTCTTAGCAATGAAATTTGTATCCCTAGTGCACAGAAAGAGGCAGTGTGTGTGTGTGTGTGTGTGTGTGTGTGTGTGTGTGTGTGTCCTGTGGGATAAATGCATGGGGGAGCAAGAGTGAGTGATTAGAGAAGTCACGCCTGCTGAAGTGAGATGTATGCAGAGGCCCACATGAAGTGCAGAGGGTGTGTGTATGCACCTGTCTCCCTCTGGGAAGAGCAATTCAGGAGGCAAAGCAAGGGCAAGAACAGGACTGTACCGGAGGGCCAGCAAGGAAGCCAATCCAGCTGAAGAAGAGGGCATAAGGGGAATATAAAACACAACACAGCTCTCACAGTCTCTTACATAGCTAAACACAATTTAATTAAGGATGGATAAAGTTTCGTTCAGAGCACTAGATTAGCACAGCTTGGGGACATCCTTCCTGGGGTTAGGGAAGGTTAAGGGTTGGGAAAGGATTTGGCATTTTCTTCAGTCTGCTTTTTGAGAAACAAACACTTTGTGGAGGAGAGAAGATAGAGAGGAGATCAAAAGGAACCCAGGGGGAAATAAAAGGCAAAGCATGGAAGTTCACAGTGGTGAAAAGCCTGTATATTACACTTTCATGTGATCCATAGACTTCTCTATAAGAAACTTTTCCCCCCTTTATTTGCTTCAAGATAACAAGAAAGCTGCATTTCATAAATCCCAGCAATTAAGTGTCAATGTGTCCCCAAATCATCATTTTAAATCAAGTAAGAACTTGTATTATTTTGTTTTCCAGTTATACTTAGGAATCAATTTACTCTGTCAAGGATCAATTTAGCTATCAAAAAACAAACACAGTTAAAAAAATTTTTGAATGTAATTCCCTTGTTGTGCCAAAGGTTAACATATTAGCATGTAGTAAAACAGGCACAGCAAAGGACAAATAGTCTCTCAACAAACACTACTTTTCCTAATTGATTTGGGATAAGTACTTTTTAATCACTATAGCAGAACATCTAAAAGAACACCAATGCAAGCAAACATTCAGAAAGATTTAAAGTTATACAGTGATCCCTGCACTGGAAACAATTGTCACATCTTTATTTATATCCTCGTCAGACAAAGTGTTGAAATCATGAATTCACTTTTAATCATTGTTCAATTTCAATTCAGTAATTTAGGACACGGGAAGACCAGTCTATGTCATAGGATGAATGCAGATTCTCTATTGTGTGTGTGTGTGTTGGTGCCCATCTTTCCACATTAAGAAGCATAGCAGGTAGCATACTGTTGGCCAAATCTCAGCAGTGGCATATTTCCATCTCCCAGGGGGTGTGGGAAGACCCAACTGCACAGCAGTAACAATAATTCTAGCATATCCGTTTATGAAATAACTTTGGCAGTAATGGCAAGAGGATTTGGATGAAAGTGTATTTGTGGTCTTCCAGCTGGAAGATCAGAGCAGAGATTCTAAAGCAAGAGGCACAGAGTGGGATGGCAGATAGTAGCTGCTTGGATAAGAACAGAAGAGAGTTGGGGACCCATGCTGAGCTCAAGGGGAAATGCAAACAAGACAGTCATTTCACAATATCCCCATGTTACCCAATATCGGTTCAAGGGATTACCAATGCCATCTGCTGGATATATTTGGGATTTTAAAATGGAATCTACACAAGTAGTAATACCCCAGTGTCTTCCTGTACTGTAGCTTTGGAGGTTCTAGTGAGAAGAAAAATGAAAATCAACCTATCTACAAAAGAAAAAAAAAAAAAAAAAAGCAAAGGAAATGAATCCCAGGTTGACTGTACCTTAAGATGGCTAGAGTTTTGTCTTTTCACTCTGCATTTTGGAGAATTAGAGTATTAATTGCATTTTTTTAGGAGAACTTTGTGTCATGCATTTTAGTCATACATGACCCTCAGGACACTGGATGTTTGCACTGTAAATCCATTGATCTCTTCCTAAGAATACTACTATATCTGTAAACTTTATATACATTTCCTTTTATACTTTATTGGAGTATAACAGTTTGTTTTGGTTTATCTTCTTTTATTTAATTAGGAAGGGAAAATGATTAAAAGGAGAAAAGAACAAGTATCACTGTTTTCCTAAAGCTATGACATATGCATTTAAGTTTTATATAATAGATGATAATTTGACTTTTGTTTTTGTATTTGTTATCATTTTATAGACAATGTCCTCTGTTCATCACACTCTCTGTAGGATTATTTTAGGACCGTGATTTTAAAGTTACAAAATTCCTCATGGTGCTTCAATAAAATTTTAGGACTCTTAGGAATACTTGGCTAACTTAACTGCATATTCTAGTCTACATTTCCCCAAAAGTACTAATCCCATAGGATTTATAGTAGGAAAAATGGTTTCCATGATCAAATTAATTTGGAAGATGCTACATCCCAAATATCTTCTCCTGGAATTTCATAAAGAATATTAATTAAAATGGAGGAGTTGGTATTTATTGAGAGTTTGCCATTGTTACACTGAATCTTAATTATGATTTTATTATGTAGGCACTAGCATTAACTCTAGTAACAAATGAGGAAACTGAGGCTTACGGGGTTGGTAAGTTGCTCAAAGTCACATTGGAAGCAAATGGAGGCATTGACTCTTTTACTTTAGAGCTCATGCTCGTAAGTCTGAAGCCATATGTCCCAACATATTAATAAATAAAAACAATACTACATCTTAATAAGAATTTTATGTCAATTATATTTCAATATGGATATGAACCTGCTTAAAGCTTTGAGGAGTCATACGGTAATGACATCTATTTAATTTGGTCAACCTAGCATTTCTAAATCTACCTGCTATAGAACACTTACGAATTTTAGCAGAAGTAGCATCCCACAGAATACAGTTCCAGAAATACTGATATAAGCTATAACATTGCTAGAGATGAGGAGCCAGGAGGGGAGTAGCTCTTTAATATTTCTCTGGTACCTTGTTCCAGCATAGCTGTTGGTGTCCTTCCCCAGGCATGTTTCCACCTGACAATTCAGAATAGACAGGAATAGAAAGTAAACACCTGATATTTTTGCTGTTGCAGATGCACAGAGCATTGGAACCCTTTGCATAAATGTGTAATATTTAGTACATCCTGCAAAAGGAACAAGTTTAATTTAGTTAAGGCACAAGGTTGAGTGAAAAACAGCATGCTGCTGTTACTGTTTAGTCAATTAAATTGTCCTCTGTGCTCCGAAGAACCGTTCCACATTTATAACCAGTGAGAAACACGCTCTGGCAATTTCTTTGCTTCCGATTGTCTTATATTTAGCACATCTAAAGATCTGAGGACAAATGATGGAAGACATGGTGATAAATTGTCAGGCTTTTCTAAAGATTCAGAAGTTCTAAAGTTCCTGCCAGTGACAGATGGTCTGTCCTTACTCATCGCTTGTCTTCCTGACAGGGCTTGATTTTTTCCCCCTTTTTTGCTCAATTCCCTTAAAGTAAGCTCAGCTTCCTGGGAGGCAGGGTAGTAATCTCATTTGTTATAACTATGTTACCTTGCATCAGTATGGAAACAACTCTCTATGTAAACAGGCACCATGCACCTTTACATTATTAATACATGCATTAACACATAATGTACGTGTATAGTGATAAGACAGCAGCATGGGGTAAGGAGAGAAGAAACAGTTTACAAAGGAAAATCCATACCACCTTTCTGTTATTTTGATAACCAAACATACAGGAGTTTCCATTGGATAGTTTTTTTCTTGCTGACTTGCCCAAGCATAATGCTGATTCCATAGCCCAAACATAATGTGATCTTTTCAGGAGAGTTTCTTATCACTTATCACTATATATCACTATATATATATATACACATATATATATATATACATATATATGTATATATGTGTATATATATGTATATGTATGTGTGTATATGTATATATATGTACATGTACAAATATATATGTATATATACATACATGTATGAATATATGTATATGTATGTATATATGTACATATGTGTATATATGTATATGTGTGTGTGTGTGTGTGTGTGTATTATTTTTAAGATATTCAATATTTCATAGCAATCTATTTTTTTTTTTTGGGAATTTTGGAAAAAAAATACGATTAGTGTTTACTAACTTGCTAGACATTTATGAGAATCCACAGAATGAGAACACATAACTATAACAATGATGTACTCAGTTATAAAATAGATTCCCAGTGAAAAAAGGAAAAAAAATCAATCAATTCTTAATCCCTTTCATTGGTTTCAATATGTTTACTCCCAAAAGAGGAGATGAGATACTTAGGTAAGGAAGATGGGGAAAGGAAGCAATTTTCACTGTTTGAGTTGTAACATAACTGTGGAAATAAATAAAAAGGCTTAAAAAATCCTAAGGTATCTTACAATCACTTCTTAATCCTATATCCAGAAGTAATTCAATTCTTCAAGTTAATAATGACACTAGTCTGATACAGTGTAACTTGAACTGAAGTGTATCAAGTGGAAAGGGATTAATACTACTAAAAAAATAGAAAAATTATCAGATGAATTGATTTGGGATTTACAGTAGTTAATTGGCATATGTTATACCCACCAATAGCTGAGAATTTATTTTTTATTTAAATATGTCTCTTCTAAGAATGTTCATTATATGTTAGCTCAGTGTGATAATATGTGACAAGCATAAACAACATTCCCACTCCTTTCTATGTTTTATTTTAACTCTATTGTATTTTACCTTTCACACACACACACACACACACACACACACACACACACTATATACAATTGTAGGTATAGTAGTAGATTTTGTGTATATATATACAAACATACACTGTATACTAGTATAGTTATAGTAGTAGATCTTATTTTATCTGTTTATATACCTATTCTAGTCATATAAGTAAAAGAACTCAAAGCCTACCAGGTTTTCAAAGTCTAGGCTACTAAACTGCCTGTCCTCTTTTTATCCCTTCCATTACAGATATCAGTTACCTTTTTAATCAGTGGCTTTTTCACATTGCTTACTTTTAGTAACATTCAGTCATTAAAAAATCAGAGAACTCTTGCCAATTCCTTGTTTATCCATGAAGATGTTAACCTAAACCTAAGAAAAGTATGTTTCTCCTTTAGTGGCCCTTAACTCAGATAATGAGTGAAAGCATTAACATTTTGTGTACAACATAGCAATAAAAAAGTTTCAAAGTTTCTTTATAAAATGGTGCCACAGTGATACTTAGATTTTAGCTGTGTATATATATGTATATTTTGGTATGTAATGAAAGGGATGAGACATGTCTACCTTTGTATTCTTAAGAATCTTTCTGGTATTATTTATTTTCCTTCCCCAAAGAAAACTGAGCTCATTAAAAAAAAAAGTCCTGAACATTCAACATTTATGAAAAGGTCAACAAATATTGCATGGTTTTGAAACATTATATGCTTTTATAAAATCACAGAATTTAAAATTACTCTAATGAGCTATTTATTAAAGTTTATTAAGGTTAGAAAAAGGTACATAGCTAAGATTAACAAAAATGCATTGCATTTAGATAAAATAGGCTAAATTACTGTAACAAGTAGACCCAAAGTGTGATGTTTCAAGAGGTTTATTTCGGGGTTAGCACAATACCACATTAAGTAGTAGTGGAGGAGTATGGTCTGCTCCATGAACGCAAGTTATTGTAGTAAATGATTTCTTTCTTTATCTGCAGTAATGTGCTAATAATCTTTCTTCTTGTTTCCAATTTATACTGTGGAATGTCTGATGTATTCATGCTCATGAGTGAAATTTAAAGACAAGGGTGAAAGAAGATTATCTCCCTGCTGATCCTAAGCAAGGGAAGGTGGTATAGTGAATAGAATCATGGCCTTAGATGACATATTTGCTTTTCTCCTTTACTGAAACACAAGACTGAGCCTATACCTCTACATGTTTCATGCTTTGCCTGAAAGCTATTTCAGGTCAGAGTGTGGAAATGAGTAAATTTTATGGTCTAGACAAATTATCAGTGAGTTACCATCGTAATCCTTACCCTCTCCCTCTTTCACAAAATGCTGTTGTACGAGACAACTTTTCACTTAAAAAGGTCTACAAGTTAATACAGAATTCTTATAACCCAAATGTTGCTTAATCTGCCCAAGCTGAGTCATCTCTTCATTCTACTACTGACATTGCTTCAATAGTACTTTCAGTCTACATTGTGGCTTTCATTTCTTTTTTTTTTTTTTTCTGATTTCTTGCTGTTTCCAAATTTTAGTTACTCTTTTTTTTTGGCATGGATTTTTTAAAAAATGCATTTCTATCTTATCCAGAGAACTACTGTTCTTGTATCAGTCTCTGGTTTGTATTTCTCTAAATTCTTATGGAGTTCTTGCTTACTTTCTAACATTTTTTTTATTGCTAATAAATTAATGGTGGTTTGTCTAAGATGGTAAAGAAATATAATCATAAAATTAGAGATAGATAAAGTGATTTTTTAGTAAAACCGAAAACTGCAGTCACATTTTCCACATTGTTTCACATGTCAGTTGAAAATATATGTATTTCAAAATATGATAATCATGATATAACTTAAAAATAAATAATATATCTTCACTTCTATGATAATGTATCATCTATATAGTCCAGTAAAGTCATAGGGACTGATGTGACACATATGGAAATAGTACAAAATTCATACTAAAATTAAAAGAGAAAACGAAGATTCTGAGAATAATTGTATCTTTTCCGAAAACATTGAATCATACAAGAAATATATTTCCAATTGTTTCTTCATGATTCAGTGCAACTTTCAACAGTCATTTCTCAGTTGGTCCAAGAACGAGGAAAAAACAATCACCATATTATAACAATTTCTTGGTAGTTTTTAGAAGCCATCTTTGCTTAAAACCCAATCTTGGGGGCACTTGGGTGAGTCAGTCGCTTAAGTGCCCAGCTTTGGCTTAGGTCATGATCTCACAACTGCTGAGTTCGAGCCCTATATCAGGCTCTGTGCTGACATCTTAGAGCCTGGAGCCTGCTTTGGATTCAGTGTCTCCCTCTCTCTCTGCCCCTTCCTCTGCTCGTGTTCTGTCTCTCAAAAGTAAATAAACATTTAAAAACTTTTTAAAAATAATCTTTGGGTATTATTGCTGAAAATATCAGCAATATCTCTTACAAAACAGCCTCACCTATTATATGCCTGTATGCCCCATGGCATGAATCATAGCAACATGCCTTAAAATATGTATAAAATCGGATAGAGTGGAAACAGATATGAAAGCTACCTCTACTATACACACGCCATCCCCCCACACACATACCCACACACACACTCTAGCTGTGTGTGTCTGTGTGTGCCCCCAGCTTACTTTTTTAGTCCAAGCCAAGGACCATTTAGAATCAATTAATCCAAAGTTTGTCAGCCAAGATTTCTACCTATATATTGTTTGCTTTTCCATTTACATAAATTTTGTTTGTTTGTTATTACCCAGCTAAAAGCTACTGAAGTTACCCACCCATAACTTAATGCTAATATAATGTTTATTGCTTTTAGTTTTTACATTCAGGTAATTTTACAATTGAATCTCCTTAGGGAACACAGCACAGAGTTTTTCAGAACATGGAGCAGTTTACTTTAAGAAAATGGCAAACATATACACAGGGAAATAGAAAAAGATAAGAATGTTAAGTTAGAGCCAGGTTATGGAGGGTTATGTACTTAGATAGAAAGCCATAAAAGCTGATTTGGAAGAGGAAATGTGATCTGAACTACACTCGCAGTTAAATCACTGTATAGCATTATTTATTTTTTTAGTTGAAACCTTTTTTTTCTAGGCTTTTGATGAATTGATTTTCAAACTTAATTAGCAAGTCTACAGTGCTAATAGTACATGTTGAACACAAATGCTTCTATAATGTTTTGCTAAGTTTTCCATCTTTAACAACAAAGACCTTTGTAATATATGATATTTTTGTTTTGTTTTGTTTTGTTCGCCATTTGCAAAGTATGTTCAGTTGGTTTCGTTTGGTTTTCACTGTTAATGCTGACTGATAGCTGGTTTGTTTTCTATTCTAGGTTGTGGAGACTAATTTGGTTGCTTTTGACTGTCACTGGATCATTATAAATGAGGTAACACCAAATGAACCTTATTGTCAACTCTGGGTCCTGTTTTCATATATTTAGTCACAGCATTTCCTATGGCCTTGGAGTTCTAAGAGGAAAGAGAACACAAAGTAAACTTTCAGCTTCCTGAGTGGATGCTAACTAAAAATAGAGTAAGGGTTTTCAAAAAATTATAAATGGTTTTGAATGAATAAAATAAATGGAGATCATCTTCCCACTGAGTATCTTTTAGTCTTTTCCATTGGCATACACTGCTTGCTTTGGGAAATCATCTTTATAAAAAGTACAGTTCTTTGTGAACAAACTAAATTCCTCCCAGTGGACTGCCTGTGCTCCATTTATATTTTAATGTTGTTTCTAGAACTTTTATATCCCACCCCCCTCACACGAGGATTAAATAGTTCAGCAGATGAATATGAATAAATAAAAATAGATATTTTTCTTTTCACAATGAAATACAACTATTTTAAAATCCATCAAGTTGTCAAGTTCCTCATGAAAGCTTATTGATTTTTGTAAAGACAATACATAAGATTAAAAATATATTATAACATGAGAACTCTGTGAGATAGATTGTTGCATTGGCACCTGCCAATCAGAAATGGAAAGGACAATGAACAAATCAGTCATGGACAAATAATGAGATCACATGAATTTTCCCCAAAAAGACCTACTATTCATATATCTATTGCTCATGAAAAAAAAGAATGTTTTATTTATTTGTTAGCTGTGTTACTATGGATATATAATATAATCATCCTGTGTCTGTTTTTTCATTTGTACAGAAAGTTCAATCACATTTACTTTATAAGTTCATTATAAAAATTAAGTGAGATACTACCTAATACTCTTAACATACTGCTGACAACCGACATTTACTAAAGGGTACTACAAAAATGATTATAGCACATTAAAGTTCACAGATCACTTTCTCACATGTTAATTTATTGAATAATAAACATTATTCTATGAAACACTGAGAGAGTGAAGTTCATAGAATGTAATTGATTTTACGCAGAAGAATAAAAATCTAGATTTTTCAATAAAAGTCATAGATTTTTCAAGTTGTGTCTCCTATACATTGGTAGAATCTTAGTTCTGTTCTTTTTTTTTGAGCTATAATTAACATATTACATCATATTAGTTTCAGGTCTATCTATAACACAAGGATTATATAGATATATACACACCTTGTATATATGCATATATATATATATATATAGTATATTATATATATATATACACATTGTATATGTGTATATGTGTATATATATATATATATATATATATATATATGTATGATCATCACAGTAAGTCTAGTTACCACCTATAAACATACAAAGTTACAGTTTTTTTTTCTTGTGACAAAATCTTTTAAGATACACTCTGTTAGCAGCTTTCATATATGCAATACAGTATTACTGATTATAGTCACTATGCTATACATTATATCCCCATGATTTATTTATTTATTTTATAGCTAGAAGTTTGTATCTCTTAATCCCCTTCACCCATTTTCCCTATCCTAATCCCCCTCTCCTCTGGCAACCATCAAAAGCAATTGTATCTATTAGTTTTGTTTTGTTTGCTCATTTATTTTATTTTTAACATTCACAGGTAAGTGAGATCATATATTATTTGTCTTTCTCTGTCTGACTTATTTCACCTATACCCTTAAAGTTTATCCATGTTGTTGTGAATGGCAAGACTTCATTCTCTTTTAAAGCTGAGTATTTTCCATAGTGTGTGTGTGTGTGTGTGTGTGTGTGTGTGTGTGTGTGTGCGCGTGTGTGTAACATATATATGTATCTCACATCTTCTTTATCCATTTATCTATTGATGGACACTTAAGTTGCTTCTATACTCTGGCTACTGTAAATAATGTTGCAATGAACATAAGGGTGTTTATGCCTTTTTGAATTAGTATCTTTGTTTTCTTTGGATAAATACCCAGAAATGGAATTGCTGGATCATATGTTTTGTTTTGTTTTGTTTTCAATTTTTTGAGGAAACACCATACTGTTTTCCCTAGTGGCTGTACAATATACATTCCTACCAACATTGCACAAAATTTCCCTTTTCTCAGCATCCTCCCCAACACTTACTATTTCGTGTATTTTTTTATAATATCCATCTAACAGATGTGAGTTGATATCTCATTGTGATTTTGATTTGCATTTCACTGATGATTAGTGATACTGAGCATCTTTTCATGTGCTTGTTGGCTATATGTATGTCTTCTTTGGAAAAAAAAAAATGTTTACTCGGGTCCTCTGCCCATTCTTAGATTTTAGGTTTTTTGATATTGAGATGTATGAGTTCTTATATATTTTGGATATTTACTCTCCTCCCATTCAAAAGGTTTCTCTTTCATTTTGTTGATGGTTTCCTTAACAGTGCAGAAGTTTTTGTTTGTTTGTTTGTCTTCTTTTTGTTTTTGTTTTTAGTTTGAAGTAGTCCTAACGTTTATTTTTTGGTTTTGTTGCCCTAGGCTTTGGAGTCATATCCAAAAAATCATGCCCAAGACTTAGGTCTAGAAGCTCACCACCTTTTTTCTTTTTTAAAGGAGCTTTATGGTTTCAGGTCATAGATTCAAATCTTTCATCCATTTAACTCTTGTGCATGGTATAAGAAGTCTTATTTCATTCTTTTGTGTGGCTGTCCAGTTTTCCCAACACCATTTATTATAGACTGTCTTTCCTATTGTATATACTTGGCTCTTTTGTTCTAAATTAATTGACTGACCATATATGTGTGGGTTTCTTTCTGGGCTATATATTGTGTTTCACTGATCTATGTGTCTTTTTAATGCTAGTACCATACTATTTTGATTATTATAGTTTCATAATATAGTTTGAAATCAGAAAGCATAATGCATCCCTGTTTGTTCTTTCTCAAGATTGCTTTGACTATTCAGAATCCTTTGTGGTTCCATAAACATTTTAGGATTATTTCTTCTTTTTCTGTGAAAAATGCAATTGAAATTTTATAGATATTGCAAGGAATCTGTAGATTGCCTTGGGTCACGTGGACATTTTAACAATATGAATTGATCCAGTCCATTAGCATGAAATAAATTTTCATTTAGTTGTTTCTTCTTTAATTTATGTCATCAATGTCTTATAGTTTGCAGTATCCAGGTCTTTCACTTCCTCAGTTAAACTTGTTCCTATATGTTTTATTCTTTTTGCGCAGTTGTGGAATTGTTTTCTTAATTTCCCCTTTTAGTTTTGCTGTATCCTATAGATTTTGGTATGTTGCATTTCCCTTTTCATTTGTATCAACTATTTTTTTTAATTTCTCCTTTGATTTCTTTGTCAACCATTGGTCATTCAGTAGCATATTGTTTAATTTCTATATATTTGTGAATTTTCTTATAATTAATTTCTAGTTTCCTACCAGTATGGTAGAACAGATGCTTTGTATAATTCCAATCTTCTTAAATTCTTTATGACTTATTTTGGGACTAACATATGATCTATCTTGGAGAATGTTCTATGGTCCACTTGAGAAGGATGTATATTCTGCTGCTTTTTGATGGAATGTTCTGTATATATATATATATATTGATGGAATGTTCTGTATATATTTGTTCTGTATATATAAACCATCTGGTTTAATGTGTCATTTAAGGCCAATGTTTTCTTGTTGATTTTCTATCTGGATGTTCTGTCCATTGATGTAAGTGGGGTGTTAAGAGTTTCTATTATTATTGTATTGCTCTCGTTTTTTTCCTTTAGCTCTGTTAACATTTATTGCGTCTATTTATACAATTTTATGTTGGGCATATAAATATTTACAAATGTTATATATTCTTGTTGTATTCGCCAATTTATTATGTAATTCCCATCCTTGTCATTATCACAATCTTGTTTTAAGGTCTATTTTGTCTCATAAAAATAGTTACCTAGCTTTCTTTTGATTTCCATTTTCATGGGACATCTTTTTCTATACCTTAACTTTCAGTCTGTGTGTGTCCTTACATCTGAGGTGAGCCTCTACTAAGCAATACAGAGATGGGGCTTATTTTTATTTTACCCATTCAGTCAATCTATGCCTTTTGATTGGGAAATTTAGTTCATTTACATTTAAAGTAATTACTGATAAGTGTGTACTTATTGCCATTTTGTTTATTGTTTTCTAATTGTTTTGTAATTCCTCTCTATACCCTTATTATTTTGCTGTCTTCCCTTGTGATTTGATGACTTTCTTTAGTGTTATGTTTAGATTCCTCTCTCATTATATTTTGTGTATCTACTCTAGGTTTCAGCATTGTGATTACCATGAGGCTCATGTATAACTGCCTATATAAGAAACAGTCTACTTTCAGTTGATAGCAGGTTGAGTTTGAACACATTCTTCTTCTTTTTTTTTTTAATAATAGAGAGAAAGAGAGAGCATGAGCAGGGAGAAGGCAGAGGGAGCGAGATCCTAAGCAGCTCCATGCTCAGCACAGAACCCAATGTGGGGCTTGATCCCACAACCCTGAGATCATGATCTGAGCCAAAATCAGGAGTCTGACACTGAACCAACTCAGCCACCCAGGCGCCCTGAGTTTGAACACATTCTAAAGCTACATTTTTACTCCCCCACTGTGTTTTATGTTTTTCATATTACATTTTCATCTTTTTGTCTTGTGTATCCCTTAACTATTATAGTTACAAGTTTTTGAACTCCTTCTTTAAAAATTAATGTTTATTTATTATTTATTTTGAGAGAGAGAGTGGATGCATGAGTGGGGCAGGGGCAGAGAGAGGGAGAGAGAGAATCCCAAGCAGGCTCTGCACTGTCATTATAGAGCCCAAAGCAGGGCTCAATCATACAAACCACAAAATCATGACCTGAGCCAAAATCAAAAGTTGGACGCTTCACTGACTGAGCTCCCCAGGTGCCCCTAAGCTAGTTTTGTTTTTTAACCTTCATACTAGCTTTATAAGTGATTAATCCAATAGCTTTACTACATACTTACCCTTATCAGTGAGTCTTGTAGTTTTATATGTTTTATGATTACAAATTAGTGCCCTTCCTTTCCTGCTTAAAAAATTGCCTTTAAACATTTCTTGTAAGGGTAGTTTAGTGGTAATGAACTTCATAGCTTTTGCTTTTCTAGAAAACTCTTTCTCTCTCCCTAAATTCTGAATGATGGTTTTATCAGATAGAATGTTTTTGGTTGTGAGTTTTTTTTTTCCTTTTAGCGCTTTGAATATGCCATGCTGCTCCCTCTGGCTTACAAAATTTCTGCTGAAAAATATGCTAATAGCCTTATGGGGATTCCCTTATATGTAACAAGTTATGTTTCTCTTACTGCCTTTTAATATTCTCTTCTTATCTTTAAGTTCTGAAATTTTAATGATACTATATCTTGGTGTGGCTGTCTTTGGGTTCCTCTTATTTGGAACTCTCTGCACAACTGGAACTGGATGTCTGTTTCCTTTCCCAGGTTAGGGAAGTTTGTATCCATTATTTCTTCGAATAAGTTTTTTTGTCCCTTTCTTACTCTGTTCTCCTTCTGGGACTTGTATAATGAAAATTCTGTTCTGTTTGATGTTGTTTTATCGGTCATTTAAGCTATCTTTGGTTTTTAATTCATTTTATTTTTACTGCTCTGACTGGGTAAGTTCCACTGCCTTGTCTTCAAGATAACTTATTCTTTCTTCTGCTTCATCTAGTCTGATATTGAACCCTTCTAGTGTATTCTTCAGTTCAATTATTGCATTCTTCAGCTCTATGACTACTGTTTAGCATTTTCTTATACTTTCTCTCTTTGAAGTTTCAACTGTTTTCATCCACTTTCTTTTGAGTTTGGTGAGCATCTTCATGACTATTTGAACTCTTTATCAGGTAAATTACATATCTCTGTTTCATTAAGGTTTTTTCCTGGGTTTCATGGTATTCTTTTGTTTGGAACATATTCTTTTGTTTCCTCATTTTGTGTGACTATGGTTGTTACTATGTATTAGGCAAAACAGCTTCCTTTAACAGTCTTGATTGAGTGTCCTTGTGTAGAAGATAAACCTTCATTCAATCCTGTCCTAGCACTTGGTTGTCTCTGAAACCTCTGTGACTGTCTAAGCAACCTGATTTATTCTTGATCAGTCCTAGTTGTTGAGGATATGCCAATCCCAGCCACTGTTCCAATGACTGAGGTATCTCAGTCAGCATCTAGATTCAGGCTGATTGGAAACCAGATTAGCAGTCACCAGTTTTTAAAGTATGCAAACATATACAATCCTGTAAGACCACAGTTATAAACCCTGCTGGCTTCCAGACCAGTCCATCTAGAGGTGCTCCTTTACTGACAGTTGAAAAAATTGGGGTTTCAGAGAAGTGTATAAGCTCCTTTCTTAAAGGTACTGGAAAGCTGTAGTAAGACCAAGGGAGAGCACAAAGACCGCATCCCCCAGCCTATGTTCTCTACCTTTGTAGCCTCTAGGTATGTGGCAATCTTGAAGCCTGCCCCTCAGTTTGAAGTTCTAGGGCAAATAAATAGGTTTTCTTCACAGGAAGCTGTGGGTGTTTCAGTCTGCTTTCTGTGCTGTGCCCTGGGAATGGTAGCTTGCCAAGAATTATCTATCTGATTGTTTCAATCCCATGGGGTCCAGAAATGAGAGTTCCCTTGGACACAAGAGTCAGATGCTCAAGGGGTGTCTCATATGGATGTGTGTTTGCTGGCTTTATCAGGGGCATAGAGTAGTGTGGAGCTAGGTCATGCCTGCCAGCCTTAGGAGACCACTAGAGGGTGCAGGAGTGGGACAAACCTGCCAGTGCTAGCAAGGTGAAGTGACAGCACCAAAATGGTACCCACCAGCACCTGTATCCCCAGAGAGAAGCCAACAGGCTCTGCCTCTCTGACAGGTGCATTAAGATTAGCAAATGAATCTCTTTCATATATATTCTAGGTGGTTTTCAAACTGCTGCTTTTGCATTGGGTCCTGAGATAAATGCCTCTGTTTACAAGCCCTTTAAAAATGGAATCTTGGTTCCCTACAGCCCTTTGGGTCTCCTAGATGTAAGCCCTATTGGTTTTCAAAGCCAGACACTTTGAGGGCTCATCTCTCCAGCGTAGGTCCCAAGGTTTGGGATGCCTGGGGTGGGGCATAAACTCCTTATTTCTCAGGGAGAAGCTCTGTGATATCCCTCTCAATTGTGTGTCACCATGCTGGGAGTGGGGTGTTTTGGCAAGACCACATGTCTGCCTCCCCTCCTTGATGTGGCCCATTTATTTTTTATTGTATAGGAACTGATCAGCTAATTTCCAGTACTTTTTCAGAAGGCATTGTCCCATATGTAGCTGTTGATTTAGTGTGTCCAAGTGAGAAGGTGAATTTAGGATATTCCTCTACCACCTGTTTACTTATTTTTTAACTTATTTAAGCTTAATTGATACACAATGTTACAGTAGTTTCAGGTGTATTATATAGTGATTCAACAAGTTGATACATTATGCTGTGCTCACCACAAGTTTAGCTACCATCTGTCACCATACAACACTATTAAAGTATCATTGGCTATATTTCTTATGATATACCTTTTATTCCCTTGACTTATTCCATAACTGGAGGTCTGTACCTCGCTCTCCCCTTCACCTATTTTGCCCATCCTCTCAACTTCCTCCCTTCTGGCAACCATCAGTTTGTTGTCTATATTCATAGGTTTGATCCTGCCTTTTGTTTGTTTGTTTGTTTGTTCATTTGTGGAGTTTTTGTTTGTGCTTTTTTTTTTTCGATTCCACATATGAGTGAAATCATACAGTCTTTCTCAGTATGACATATTTCACTTAGCATAATACCTTCAACATTCATCCATGTTGTTGCAAATGGCACAATCCCATTCTTTTTTATGGCCGTGTAATATTCTTCTGTGTGCGTGCATGTATGTGTGTGTGTGTGTGTGTGTGTGTGTGTGTGTGTATCCATTTGTCTACCAAGAGATACTTAGGTTGCTTCTGTGTCTTGTCTATGCCACCATCTTGAACTTTCTCTGATGGTTCTTTTTAATTCAGAGTAAAGACACTGGAAATGTCTTCCCTGGTTGAGGCCTGCCAAACTTCAGGGCTACATGATTTGTCACTGTGTTTTTCATGTCAAATGACGACATATTTATATGAGATCCCCACAGGTATTATACATGTGTGAGATCTGCTTTCTAATGATGTTTTTATATTTTCCAATTTTCTAATACCTCTCAATTTTCTATCTGGAATGACTAAAAATCAGGATAGAGGGAAAGGCAAAAGAAATCTTAGTAAACTTGCAGGATAACTTTTCAAATTAGATGTTTTCATTTGTATTTTTGAGTATGTAATTTATGGATCTAGTAAATAAAACAGTTTGCCAAATATTACACAATGATTAAGTGGTGATATTGGGTTCTAAATAGTTTTTTTTTTCCACTCTAAACCTTTGGTTGTTTTTTTTTTTCTTTTTCTCTTTGATAATTCTCCTTATAGATTATTTTTTTTAATTTCTGTTACTTCAATTTTAATCTTATGGAAACTATCCCACTAATTTTTGTCTTTAGGTTAATTATTTTCTAGGTTACTATTTTTTTTTTGA
The DNA here is from genome assembly GCF_018350195.1 of Panthera tigris. Lineage (NCBI taxonomy): Eukaryota > Metazoa > Chordata > Mammalia > Carnivora > Felidae > Panthera > Panthera tigris. Next base: position 127,152,534 of record NC_056663.1, on the reverse strand, counting down.
AATAAAGAATCCTCTTAATTTTTGTTTTTATCTCACACCCAACTTCTCATGGGGAAGAGACCACATAGAGTTCCTGGTATAAAACAAGTTGGGGTCACTTTACATGTTTGTATCAATAGAGCTAGCTAAGAAAAAAAGCAACTTATTGTGTCCTTGTAAATGGGCATTAAATGAAAATGCCCATCCCCTTCTATTCTTTGATAATATTGCATAGGGGACCCATGAATTATTTTTTTTTCATATTCAATTTGACTTCTGACAACAACCTGAATCTTAACAGTATGAACACTTATAGAGCTCTTGGAACACCACTGGTCATCTGTCTATCGCTTATGTATCTATTTGTACTGTGGAAGAAGTCACTCCTTCATATTATGTAGGGGAAGTCTAAGTAGGCTAGCATGTACTTCATTGATGGTAAATACTATAGAAATAATAACACTTTATATTTTAGTGTATATTTCATAAGCATGAGACTTTTATTTTACAATTAAATTTTCTTTGATAAAATATGAGCAGGACAATGCTATCTTTAAACAGATGTTCAATAATTTGGCACGATATTTTGCAAATAAAACATCCACACTAAGTGATCTAACCAGCAAATAACTCAATAAATATTAGAGGTATAGAAAATGATAATTCTTTTTTCATCCTTTACACTTGGATTTTCTACTGTAAGCTGTCATAACTATTTATAACTTCACCTTTGTCATTACTGAAGCACTTGTGTCCTCTTTACCTACAGCTCTTCTTACTAGTCCTTGAGCAGAGGTGTCATTTTTGGGGCATGTCAATACCACTGAGCTTCTGAAAAATCTGATGTTGACAGCCCACAATTTATATTTGTTATTATTTTTGCGTAAACTAGGTTCATACTCAAGAGATCAAGCATATTTTCTGTATTTTCATTTCTAACAAAAACCATTATCCATGTATCTACTGTCAATTTTTTTTTTCAATTGATTCCATTCTGTTACCTCATTTTCTCTGAAAAATGCCTTAGGAAACTTGATTCTCACTACCTTTACTTCATTTGTGAGTTGCTCATACAAATTTATAATGAATGAGTCAAATTTATTCTAGTTTCCATGAAAGAAGAAACATGGATTTCTCAAATTTGCTAGGAAGTTAAACTGTAAAAGTAACAACCACCCCCCCACACACACACACACAAAATCTAACAATATGCAAATGCTCATTTGAACATGGAAGACATGAATTTGTCTAGTTTGGTTTGTGTAGCTACTATTTTGTTGCTAATTTTAAATGGGTTGCAAACATTTATTTAATCTATTGCACCAATAGCTTTTAAGAGAGGCACTATAAATCAAAGTTGGCTTTGTGCATCTTGATACAAATTGATGTACAGACTTGAAAACAATATTTTTTTTCCCTTTGCATTAAGAGTGCTATAATAATAAGGGGCTGTGCTAGCTCATATGGTGTAATCAATCATATGTTAGTAGTTGGTAATGATATTTATCTTCTCCCTGCAATCAGTGAATCCAACTGAGAACAGCCTTTCCATATAAGTATTGCCATCCCCTCAGGGTCCTGAAACAGATGGCCTGGCACTTTATTTAAGTTTTACAAAAGTTATAAATTCTGATAGAATGATATACACTGTTTAGAGATGCAAGAAGGATAATACTATAAGCACCATCTTTTCTCTGATAATACTGAACCTGAGTTCTCATTTAAATAGCTTAATTGCTGCACCTGAGTATTGCAGTTTAGAAGTTGTTGTTGTTGTTATCGTTGTTGAGATTTAAAAATCCTATATGTGTAAAGGATGTTGTTCATTTTTCCCAGTTTAGGGATTAATTGAACTGCTCACTACCAATCTCTCAAGCAGAAAGTTGCCATTATGCTGCACTTCCTTCTGGTGTATAGCCTTCAATTGGTTTTGTTTCATATTTCAGCATTATGTTTGTGTAATTATTTCACATTAATGTTAAACTTTGTGGAAGCATCAAAGGATCACCTTCGCCAAAGCATGAAGAATATAAACATTAGCAAAAACAACAACAAAAAGCATAATCTTTTCAAATGTGCTACATAGTACACTGCTTAATAACAACTAAAATATTTTAGTTTATTTGGTTTATTTGTTAAACTATTTAGTTTAGTTTATTTGGTTTATTTGGTCGTATTGAGGTTATTAAAGCATTCCAGTTTCTACACTTAAAATTTCAGTAATCTATCAATAGATACAGAATCTATCAATCTATCTATCACCAATTGTTTGGTGAAGTCTTGCCATTCATTCATTTATTCATTCTTTTTTTTTAAGTTTATTTATTTTGAGAGAGAAAGATAGCATGCAGGCAGGGGAGGGGCAAAGAGAGAGGGAGAGAGAGAATGCCAAGCAGGCTCCATGATGAAAGTTCAGGGCTGGAACCCACGAATTATGAGATGATGACCTGAGCTGAAATCAAGAGTCAGGCACTTAACCGACTGAGCCACCCAGATGCCCCTATTCATTCATTTTTAAGTTTATCAACGTTTAGTGAATACCTATTATGAACCAGAAGCTTTGTTAGATGTTAAGAGATTTTTTAAAATGGGGAAAAAAGAGGGTCCCTTCTCTGAGACAGTTTAATAGTATAGATTGGCATCTGATCTAATGATTTTGAGTCTTCCTTTCTCTGGAATTCATTAATTTAAACCCACGTTGATACACTACAAAGATTTGGGAGTGATCCAATTCTCCTAAAAGATTTGTTCTGGGAAATGGCTGTTTCTGGTTGGAGTTGTATCCCCAACAAGTATTTTAGCATTTCCTCTTTCTTCTTTCTTATGGTTTACTCTGTATTAAACTATCACAACAAAGTGAATAAGAATATTTTCTTGAATATATTGACTTGAATCTCAGCAATTTTTTTATTATCTAAGTACATTATTTTAGGGGTAAAAAAAAGACTATATGCTTTGCTCCCAAAGAAGTACAGACAGAATTTAAGTACAACAAAACATATTTTTAAATTTTATTGCAATATTAATTCTTATTTCATAAATGTACTCATATAAGGAATACAAAAAGGACAAAAATTTTATTTTTCAGCCTCTTTAAGTTTTTTAAAACTCAGAACATATCTGTATATCTTTATAGAGAATTAGTATAATTTGGAGGCCCTGGGCTTGGGAGAGTGAGTATTTGAACTGGTTCTTCACGTGGTTCCTTTTTAAAATATGGGGGCTTAAACATTTTTTTTAAAGTTCAGAGTATTAGAACAATGTAGATTCTAACAGATTATACAATAGTCCATATTTTAATATGGAAGTTTACTTATGAATTTTTTTCATTTAAAAGGATCTCTTAATAGATTTTCATTTGACTTTCAGTGTTTACATAGCATTGCCTCTGTCACTCTTGAAATGCACCTTTTGAAATGTAGAAGTAAAGTTCTGTAAATATAAAATAGCTGCCTAATCAAGTTTTCATATCACTATCAAACTAGTTTTGAGATCAGGTGTCAAAACTAAAACTGCAAGTGAATTTTTTGAGACAAACTGTCTGTTACCTTCATTCAGAATGGCAGATTCTTTCCTCCCGGAAAATTACTTCCTTTTCCCTTCCCCAAATAATAATAGGCAAAATATATTCAACTTAAATTGACATTTCCTCAGATATAGTTTAGTCGCTTAGACTCCTGATAACTTCAGCTTTCAAAACCTGTAAAAGGTAATCATCTCTTTTTGTGGGCTTGAAAATAGTCCTCTTAAAGACTTTGGCTCATGATAGATTATTCTATTATTCCTTATAGAATCATCAGGCTGTTAAATACTAGAATAATATATCTTTATAGTTTTAATTCCTATCATTCATGAATATTAATCTAAATAATTCCCGTAAGGAGATATGGATTGTATAATTACTTTAGAGAGTGTCTTTGGTGACATTCATACCATGAATAAAGAATATTTTGAATGAAGACTTTGGAATTTCTCTGGTTCTTTATCTATAAAGTAAGAATAATAGTATCTGAACCAGAATGTAGTTTTTAGCAGAAAATGAGACAACACATAATGTATTTAGTATTTTGTCAAATATATAGTAGAGAGTTAATGTATGTTTTTATACTAATGTGCTCATGGTTGGAGCAGATAGACATGGTGCTGTTTGACAACATGTTGATAAGTCTTAGTATTACTAAAAGAAAAAAAGACCACATATATATGAAAACTTAGTTATTAATCTGAGAAAAGTGATAGAACCTCTTACTGTCTTTTAAATGAAAATTCCTGTCTGTGCGACATGGAATTAAAAAAATTGTAAAGAGGGGTGCCTGGGTGGCTCAGTCAGTTAAGCGTCCAACTTCGGCTCAGGTCATGATCTCATAGTCTGTGGGTTCGAGCCCCGCATCAGGCTCTGTGCTGACAGCTCAGAGCCTGGAGCCTGCTTCGGATTCTGTGTCTCCCTCTCTCTCTGCCCCTCCCCTGCTCATGCCCTCTCTCTGTCGCAAAAATAAATAAAAAAATTTAAAAAAAATTAATAAAAAAATGTAAAGATACTCAGTAGCAATATTAATTAATTTGAAAAGACCTCTGGTTAAACTTCAGGCTTAAAATAGAGTTGATAAGACACTGCTTAATTCCGCTTTGTGAGTGGATGATAGATAATTAAAAGGTGACCTGCCTTTTGTCAGATAGTGTTCCTGATGGCTAGTGAAATTACACAAACTGAAGGATAAAAGATGGCATTTTAAATGAGAAAAAAACATTTTTCATGGTACATTAAGGATTAGTTGACCAGAAATCCATGATATTATACTGGATACAGCTGATGGCAGGTTTGTTTTATTTTCAGAAAATCTGTATTTTGTAAAGTTGAAAAAATAAGGAATGAGTTTTAAAGCTCTAATGTAGGCTTTAGGAATAATATGTAATTAATCTAGAAAGGAAAAGAAGACAACTTATACCTGTAAATAAATAGTCCATTTCTTTTTCATTACTCTGTAATGATTCTTTGAATCAAAACCGAAATTCTCACTGCAGTCCAAAATTTATCTTATGTCAAATCTTTTATTTCTGTTACCATAAGAATCTACTGAAACCAATAATATGTTAATTGCAAAGGCTTCATTGGTTTGAAATGTCCCGAATGGACACTGTGAAGAACAAACTGCTTTAGTAAAGACTGCCTTCAAACTAAAATTTATTCTGATCACTTGTAGTCTGACTAATTCCAGTTAGAACAGATGTTAAGTTGTAAAAATATTATTTCATTTTTATTGCTTCTACATCCATGATTGAGCCAAGCCTTAAAATTTAAGTCTGGAGTTAGGAAGTGGGGGGAGAAGGAAGTAGAAAAATATGTTCTTTGAGTTTGGCAAATACTCATATGCAAAATAACATCAATTTGGAAAAAGAACACTGGGTATTCTTTTTCATTTACCTATCCTGGTTCACATTGTATTAATACAAAATGTTTCATCTTTTGGAACACTTTGTTTAATCTGTTCTTTACCAAGAGAAATGTATGAGTTAATACCAGTAGTTCTAAGAAATAATTAGGAACATCTTTTTTTAAATGTCTCTTACTTTCTCTACTTGCTTTATTTAAAAGCCCCATTTTTCATTGCTAAGAACAATATATATTATGCTTACATTGCAACTCTCTTCTGGGTACTCAAAGTACCTTGAAATGCACTTAATTTATGACCTTTTTCAATGTTTAGACAAATATTTTCTAAAGTGTTCAATATAATACAAAATTCCTAAATAAAGTGCATTTAATCAATTGCTCCATTTAGAATTACTTAGGCTTTAATGATATAATTTAACATACAAACAACACCTACAAATGAGTTGATCATTTTAATGAACATGTATTGTTTTTATTTGGATGTGTACTAAGCACTAGCAAATGCATTACAGTAATGAATTTCTTAGCATTTACAGATAACAACTCTTTAATAGTTTTGTGTTTCTATTTATTATTTATTATAGCATTTCTAATCCTTCCATTTTTTATCTTATAGGAAATAAATGATGTGGATGTTCAGGAACTTGTAAGAAGGTCAATTGGAAGGTTAACAATCATTCGGCAGACATTTCCAGTCCCCCAGAATATAAGTCAGCGATGTTTCCGTGGCAACCATCGAATATCTTCAACATTGTGTGATCCAAAGGATCCATTTGCTCAGAATATGGAGGTATATTCTAAGTGCTACAGTATTTCTCTCAAGGTGCTTTGTTGGCCAATTGTAGAGAGAGCTCTTTGAGTTGTTTTAGATTTAGAATTATACATGTTTCCATTTTCTGAGCTATTCTCTTCCTCTGGAAATTTTCTAAGTCTGATGCAGGAGTCCTAACAATTTGTGTCTTTGATCTTTTTGACCTCATTGTAGCAAAATATATACTTGTTAAAAAAAATTAAATACATAAAAGTTATTTCCTTCCCAGCAAGTAGATCCATAGCATTTACTGTGTTGGAATTTGTGATTGATATTCCTTAATGCCAGATGGCAAATTATTATGCTAATAAATTTGCTTGTTTTTTTCTGTATAACAAGGACATAGAAATATATTTTTAAAGATTACTCTCTAGTTTAAAGACATTCACCAAAAAACTATTTAGAAATGCAAAAGATACTATAGTGCTATATATTCCTATCCAAACCAGAAAGGATATGGCTGAAACCTTTGCTCTTCAGAATACAACAAAGAATTCGAAGGTAAATAAATAAAATCTCTGAGCAGCAAAATAGAGAACATCAGGTGCCTGCAGTTTACTCATAAGGATGTCCTTTAACTACTCACCTAGAATCCATTTTCTTTTTCTTAAGGAAAATGCTATCAGATTTTGTTTCATTTAGTTTTATTTCCTTTGCACTGGAAATTTTAATATGTCAATTTGAACAGGGTGTTAAAAAAAAAAAAAGCAGACACATCAATAGTAGGAAGCCATAAGGAGTACTTTCTAGCAAGGCAAGAGACAAGAAAAATAAATCAATCAGATCTACTAATTCAAATATCCTATCAATGTAGACTTGCCTTATAAAAAGAACTCTGTGTCCTAAAACAGTTCCTAAGGGTATAATTGTAGTATACTGCTAGAGACGTAGTATTTAAATAGTAATTCTGAGATAACAAAAATTAAAGTATTGGTCAATTTCAGAAGTTGGAAGAATATATGTTTTAGAAAACTATTCCTTCACAACGTTTACTATCAAAAGTGTTTTAGTGCTTAGAGATACTCAGTTTGAACAGTTTAGAAATATAACCCTATGAGAACTAATTCATCCCCAGTAATACTAGATAAATCAGGTGATTTTGTAAAAATGACCCATTCTTTTAAAAAGCATCTCCACGCTTTTTCTATCTTTAGTCACCTGTGGATTTTTTTTTTTTAGATGAATTACTATTGATCCAATCACTTCTTCATACTTGCAGTCAACCTAAGGAGCAGCTATGTTTACCAGGTAGCTAGCTCCAGGAGCATTGCCCACAGAACTTTATGTTCCCAACTAGGCTTTAGGCTTTTGTAGAATAGGTCTCCCCCAGGATCTGGTATCATAAAATCCCATAAAGTACACATCTATCTTTATTTCCTCCATCATGCCTACCACACTGCTTTGCTTCTTCTTGAATATTTGTGCCTTTGAATGTAGTTAAGGAGAAGACAATGGTTAAACTAAGCCACTCTAGAGCCTAAACAAGACCTGTTTAAATTTTAATGCCAGTCTTACAGATATGCTTATAATGACCAATCTTTTCATATTAATTGGTCATGAGTATGATTGATATGAAAACGATAGAATTCTAAATGGGTAAAAACATAGAATTTTGCTTAAGAAAAATTTGAAATATTAAAGGCTATCTCGTCAAAGGAAATGGCAGGAAATGTACAAATTGGAAAAGTAGAAAGTAACTACACAGTATGTTTTTCCAAATTTTTATTCAAATTCTAGTTGGTTAACATATAGTGTAATATTGGTTTCAGGAGAATTTAGCAATTCATAACTTACACATAACACCCAGTGCTCATCATAACAAGTGCCCTCCTTAATACCCATCCCCCCACCCCCATCCCACTGCCCACTTCTAGCCCATCCCCCACCCACTTTCCTCCATCAACACTCAATTTGTTCTCTCTTGTGAAGCATCTCTTATGGTTGTTTCCCTCCCTCTCTCTCTTCCACCCTTTCCATATGTTTATGTTTTGTTTCTTAAATTCTACATATTAGTGAAATAACATGGTATTTGTCTTTCCCTGACTTACTTCACTTAGCATAGTACACTCTAGCTCCTTCCACGTCATTGCAAATGGCAAGATTTCATTCTTTTTGATGGCTGAATAGTATTCTATTGAATATATATACACCAAATCTTCTTTATCCATTCATCAGCCAATGGACACTCAGGCTCTATCAATAGTTTGGCTATTGTTGATAATGCTTCTATAAACATCAGGGTAGTGTACCCCTTTGAATCAGCATTTTTGTTTCTTTTGAATGAATACATAGTAGCACAATTGTTGGGTCATAGGATATTTCTATTTTTAACTTTTTGAGGAAATTCCATGCTGTCTTCTAGAGTGGCTGCATCATTTTGCATTCCCACCAATGGACGGACTACATAGTATTGTAAAGCACATTCACCTAAAAGCACAATCCTTCTGATTCTGTTAATGAGTTTCTTGAAATCAGGGAGCAAATATTTTATTTGTTTATTTATTTATTCATCTTCATATCCCCCAGACCTATATGATAAATTAAGGATGTACAGGAAGCACCACACCTCTTATCCCCACCTTCGTCTTACTCCTTTCAAACCCACAGATGGAAGAAAATAAGAAAATTACTTTTTCTTTGAGGATTTACTACATAGTAATTTCCCTATTATATGTAATAAATTTTGACAGAATAGTTAATGTATAAAAGAAAAATTGACAGAATCTTTTATATGTGAAGATTTATATGATTAAGTATCTAAATCTAAATGTATCTAAATGTAGGGCTGTTGAATTTAAGATGTTCCACTAAAAGCAGAGCATTTGATATAGAGGCTTACCTTGGGGAAAATTTTATCTTACTGAAGTTAAAGAAAAACAACAAGATAATATGCATTAAAAATTGGGGAGTACAGGTTTCCTTTGGAGAAGTAACCCTCTCAACTTGGAGCTAATAAAAAAATGCAGGTAAATATGTCCACAGACAGACCTTTATCTTATCAGCTGGGTACTATTAAAAGTAGCAAAATAAAGGTATGAAAATATGACTGAAGAGAGCTCTAAAAATAGAGACCCAACCGTAAAATGGAAACCCGAACTATAAGATCACAATAATCAGTACAACAGGGAAGAAGAGGGTACAGTGGGCCTGTGTAGAGATCTTTGGGCTGTTACTTAATTTAATGTACATAGAAAGAAAAGGTTTAGAAGGAACAAAAAACTAGTTTCCCAAATCTTTAAATTAGTGCCAGAAAGACTAAAATCCAGGATGAGTTGAAGTTGCAAAGTAAATGTTAAAGGAAACTTTTAGCTCTATAAACAAAGTTTTTAGCAATATATGAAGCAAGAAGAAAGTGAGTCTTTCACTGCTTGGTGAAACTAATGTTAGCTTGGCTGCTAATGGAGAGAAAATAGAAAAGTCAGGGTTTTTGTTTGTTTGTTTGGTTTGTTTGTTTGCTTCTGTCATCTCCATCTAAGAAAAATTGTCTTCAAATTAGAAAAGTTAGAATAAATTTTTTTTAATTAAACCACTTTTTTTTAAAGAGCAGGGATTTGGATATGGTAAGAGTATACCTTACTGCTTTAAAATGAAGCTTAGGGGCGCCTGGGTGGCTCAGTCGGTTGAGCGTCCGACTTCGGCTCAGGTCACGATCTTGCGGTCCGTGAGTTCGAGCCCCGCGTCAGGCTTTGGGCTGATGGCTCAGAGCCTGGAGCCTGCTTCCGATTCTGTGTCTCCCTCTCTCTCTGCCCCTCCCCCGTTCATGCTCTGTCTCTCTCTGTCTCAAAAATAAATAAATGTTAAAAAAAATTTTTAAATGAAGCTTAAATAATAATTGTTAAGAATAGTAAATAAAGTGGTAGATACGATCACAATATTTTAATTTAGAAATACTAGAGAAATACCTCAGAAGAAGACCCCAGTACGTGAAATTGGTATATCGTTCCACATTTCAAAAGGAAGGAAAAAAGATTCTGACAGAGTGTAGTATATTAAAGGTTGATGAATTATTTGGATAAACTGTAGAATGTATTATTAAGTATATCATTTGGGGTCCTTCATATGTGACCATAGGACTCTCTTAAGAACAAGCACTGGCAAGTCAAATCCTGTTTACTAATTGTTTATATTGAGAGAATTTTATAAATCTATTTATTGTATGTTGATTTTTATGTTGTGTTTGACATTTTTTAAGGAAAATTTATAGGAAAGCACAAAATCTTATAGGGAAGCATTAAAAAGTCTAGATAGATTGATGTCACTCAAAGATTTTCAATAAAGGACTCCTAAGAATAGAAGATAGTAGTAAACACTCTGTTTTCAGATTTTTTTTTCGAAGGAAATTTAAAAAATTCAAAATATAGACAGTCTCATTATTATCCTTAAAAGGATAAACTCATAACATGAGTTTATTTAAAATTAGAAGTAATTTTTCAAATAGTTTACTAGTTATTTTTCTTATTCTCCAAATCTTTGAGCAAATTTGATATGCCTACAACATGGCTCAGATATATTTTGTAGCTTTGAGCACTTCTAATATCTATACTTTATTTTACTTCAATTTAGGAACTATGGAACTAGAAGAACATTCAACCACAGTGATAAACATTCTGCTCTTGAAGTATGAGGAACTCTCTATGGTCATCCAAAAATACTGTTCTTGTACTTATATTTTCAAATGTTTACCATTACACAAATAAAAATGAATAAAGTATGCCTATCAGATTTGCAAATGACATAAAGCTAGGAGAGAAACCTTATTCTGGGCTGTATGATCAAGATCCAAATTATTAATACTCCCCAAATAATAAACGTAAAAGTTGAAGTTTCAAAGAGATAAAGTATAGGCTCAAAGTCATTACCCTAAGTCTAGTTGGATGAGACCTGGTTTGACAGCTGTTTAAGGTTATTGAGATGAAGGCCAATTTTGTTTGAACACAGCACAAGTCTTATTTGCTCTACACCATTTCAGTGTAATCTTGGCCTCCATGTCAGAGCATTTTGCTATGATCAAGAGACATAACCTTATACTATTCTGTTCTAGTCAGATTGTATCTGCAATAATGTGTTGTTTATAAGTTCTAAACTCTGAACAGGAACATAAAAAAAAAGAGAAGGAAAGAAGAAAAATGCTGAGATGATGAACAGCCTAGAAATTATACAAGATGATGAACAATTGAAGGAAAGAGAATGTTTCAGGGCAAGTGATGGATGTTATCAAATATCAGAAGGTTGTCAGATAGAGAAGGTGGGTGCTGGTGCTCAGTTAAGTTGGAAAACACGTGTAGTGAGAGTGAGAGGGAAATAATTGGTCAGCTGGTGGGAAAATGGAGTTTAAGATGTTAGAGGAGGTATGTGTTTGTGTCCAGTGATAGTCATTTGTGTTAGATGTAGCCAGAGTAGATGTCAAATTCATCTCTGTAGAAATTGCAGTGACTTTTTTTTTTAATGCTGGGCAAAAGTTTGGAATCACTGTGAAAGAGGAGTCAAAGACCTCATGAATACAGAGTGGCCAAGAGACGAGTAGGTGATAACAGAAAGGAACTCTAAAGTATAGTATAGGAAAGAGCATGAACCTCAAAACAGAACAGGTGCTTTCCTGAGATAGAAGTAATGGAAGGAGTAATTGAAAGCTCACAAAATGTCACTACCTCCTTTCGATCCCACAGTTTGGAAGGTGGGCAAATGAATAGAGGCAGTTTTTGTTGAAAACACCAGTCATATATATCAAATGCAAAGCACTCGTCTTTAGGAACAGCGTGGATGCTCAAGGTACATGCCTCAAAGCTCACAGAAGACACTGTGCCACCACAGTGTCAAGATTCGGATGGAACCCAAGTTGTCAGGTTTCTCACATCTTGACTTCTGTCAAACATGCCTGATGTTAAACCTGCCTTTCTTTTCTTCATCTTCTTTTGTTTGACAACTATTTATCAGAATGTGTGCTAGCCGCTAGGAAACAAAAGTACAAAGGGGGAAAATTTGTACATGATGAGCCCCTATCCAGAAGGAGCTCATGTTCTAGTGGGAAAACCAGATTAAGAAATCTTAGAATTATGATATGTTCCAGTACAGGCATGCGTGTGTTATGGGAGACAAAGGAGACTGCCCAGTTAGCCTGGAAGCTGGTAGGGTCCTGAGAAGTTGTCAGGATAGGATTCTCCTAACTTCTGACCTGTTAATTGGATATTAGATGTTAACTGGTTGGAGAAAGGTAACAAGACATCAAAGAGTGTTATTCCAACAATTTCATATATACACTGAAAGCAATCAGTCAGAGAAAGAAGCCAAATAAAGCTAGAGAGATAAGAGCAAGCAAGATTGAGGCAGTGAAGCAAAGAAAGGTTAAAAGCGGCCAGATTATTGCAAATTATTGAGAAATTGTCAAAAGGTTTTCCTTTTGGGTCTTCACAGTCTAATTCAGACTGAATTTTGATTCATCAACTACTTTTATCTTCAAGTCTTCATTCATTGCAGATTTAAGCTACTCCCCTAGTCTGTCTAGTAATTATCTGGCAGGGTAAGGGCAGGGAGGTGAAGGTGAGGATAGCCTGCCTTACTATTTCCTTACAAAGAACAAGGGTACCTGGGTGGCTCTGTCGGTTAAGCATCCAACTTCGGCTCAGGTCATGATCTCTCAGTTCGTGAGTTCAAGCCCCACTTTGGGCTCTGTACTGACAGCTCAGAGCCTGGAGCCTGCCTCAGATTCTGTGTCTCCCTCTCTCTCTGCCCCTCCCCTGCTCACACTCTGTCTCTTTCCATCTCTCAAAAATAAATGAACATTAAACAATTTTAAAAACAGTATTTCCTTTTAAATAACAAGTTGGTATTTCACATAGTGCATGAGAGTATGCAATGTCTCTTTTAAGAAAGGCCTGCCTTCCATTAGTGTTATACATATAAAACGATGTTTGATATACACAAATGATTAAAGATTCACCTAGTAAAGAAAGAAAACTCACAAGGCACTATTAGGAAGTGCTTATTAACAGTTTCTCATAGCATTAAACTGTCATCCCAGTAGTTGAAATTTAGTGCCATTTTGTGATGTGGGCAGACAATTTCATAAGATTCCTTCATAATTACTTATAAGCAAAGGGCAGTCAACATATTGTCCCTTTTATTTTCAGGAAAAAAAAACTGTGATACCAAGATACTTTTAAAAAGCTGAAGAAATTTAAATACCTTAAGATGGATTTAACTTTCATAGCTACATTGATTTCTCATTTTTGTTTTACTTTATGTTGCATTTTTCTTTCAGAGGAGTAATAATAAAACATCTAACAGCCTTTATTGACTTTGGATATCTCTTGATGTTTATGTTTTCTGAATAAGTTCTAATTTCTTTGAAAAATAAACACCTTCTACAAATGACAGCATAGATATTAGTTCTGTCAAGAGTAAGTGTAAGAATGCAACAGATCATAGTGACAATTTTCATGACTCTTTTTTGCAATTTATATAGAAGGAAAATAATAACATGATTGCTTTAAGAAGAAAGCATTAATTTAAATACATATTCACAGTTATTTATATTTATTTATATGGTCACTTATTTATAATGGTATCTGTCATGTTAATGAATTAGAATGCATGTGTATACCTAGATAATGTTGTGTAGATCCTTGATAATTGTAATTTTATCAATGGCCATGCGTTTCCTCATTTTTTTCATTACCAAATCCCCATAGACATGCACATATACACACATGGCTGCTGCTTCTTCTTCTTCTTTTTTTTTTAGCACCTATGACACTTATTTTATATGTAAGATCGAGTTGATATTTCTCCATCTGAATAATCAGAATGCAAAGACTTGACATATTCAGAAATGTATTATTCAGTTTGCCCTTCCAATCTGAAGCCCTTAGATCCTTACCTCTTCAGAAAGAAATAAGGGCCAGTGATTTTCTAAGGTCTGACACTAACAGCCTTGCCTCTGTCGAAACTTTTCTTTTTTATCTTCTCTTTCACACCTAAATAAGCTGAAAAAGCAATTGAGGCATACAATCAGACAAGACTTCATTGTCAACGGCAAAATTGCCCAGGAAATGAAAAAAGAAACCTTTTGCTTAATAAATAACCCAGTAAACCAGCCATCTATGACATGAACGGAGGCAGCTGAGCTGATGATTTTCTCCTAATTCTTGATGGTTGGCATCAGTGATTCTAATGATTACTGTCTAATGTCTTTTCAGATTTCAAACCTTTACATATATGACACGGTGCTTCTGCTTGCTAATGCTTTTCATAAGAAACTGGAGGACCGAAAATGGCACAGCATGGCAAGTTTGTCATGCATCAGAAAGAACTCTAAGCCCTGGCAGGGAGGGCGTTCCATGCTGGAGACTATCAAGAAGGTAACTTGTGACTAACGTCTCACTCTCCTTAATTTTCATGTAAAGGGATACAGTAAATCATTTTTGAGGGCATATCTTTCAAAAGGATGTTTTTTGTCACCAACATTGTTAGTCCAAAGCACAAAACAGTGTAATAGATGAGTAAAATATTAAAAACAACAACAACAACAAGGTCAGAAAGTCACATGCATGTATAAAACAAGGAGCCGTTACCTATTTGTAAGGATATATTACACGAGTATAGTTAGTGGTTGAAATTATTTGAATTGTATTTGTTATACCATTAGTATTAGAAATACTCAAATTATTTTGGTGCCTGTGACAAATACAAATACTTGTGTTTGTTTGTTTGTTTGTTTGTTTGTTTGTTTTCTTTAAAATACACCATCAGGGGCGTCTGGGTGGCTCAGTTGGTTAAACGTCTGACTTTGGCTCAGGTCATGATCTCTGGTTTGTGAGTTCAGACCCCGCGTCGGACTCTGTGCTGGCAGCTCGGAGCCTGGAGCCTGCTTCAGATTCTGTGTCTCCCTCTGTCTCTGCCCCTGTCCCGCTCACACTCTGTCTGTCTCTCTAAATAAATAAATAAATAAATAAACAAACAAACAAACAAACAAACATTAAAAAAAAAATTTAAATGCACCATGAACTGAAAAAAATAAACACAAGCCGTCACTGTTTTTCAATTACATGATACATGGTAAGACATTAGAAGCAATGATCTTTAATTTATCTTATAATCAAGATATAATTCATAAGCAGTACTATTTTGCAGCATTTAGGAACTATTTTAGCTATGTGGTGTGTTCTCCTTCCTCACTGTCAGTGTGGTGTTTAGCCTGGCTGTGACCCGCTCTGGCTCAGTACCTGCTCCGTTCCCAGGAGGCACTTTATGCTGTTAGGCTTCTCTCAATGGTTTGAGCAATTCTGCAGTTTATTAGCCTCTTTGTCATGTCATCCTTGCTGGCATTTTCTGTCTGTCTCGCACAGCTTCTTGGATTTAAAATGAAATGATTAATAAAACAAACAAATGTCTCCTGTACCCTTTACACAAAGAAGACAGACATTGAGAAGTTTATGTTCTTTATTTTACCCATCCTTTTCCTCTCTGCACGTGTTTGCCTTCCTCTTGTGAAACAAAAAAAGAAATAGCTAGTTGAAAGAAATGTGAATGCATTTAGAAAAGCCAGAGAAAAACCTAAACATCTATCATTAGAAGTGAACTAGAGGTACAAAAAAACAGAAGTGGAAGAAAGAAATGTTGCAAATGGAGAATAGCCTGGATCTTTCTCTTGATATGTTTCCTTTTTGTAAAAAGAATCGCTTTAATGAGAATTTAGTCACTTATCAACAGAAGTACTTGAAAATCAAATGCATTGAATATATTGGCAGAGTAAGATATTTCAACTAAAATATGAATAAGTCAAATCTAAACTCAAGGTGTTGCCAAGATCTCCCTATCTGTCCATGTAGAGATTTGGCAGGTATGAATCCAAGGGAAGTTGTTGAACATGATTCTGATCCTGCCAATTTATTAGTTCAGGCTTTGGCTAGGATGCAGGAACTTGAATATATTCATTCTTCTGAAGCCTCCTCACAAAGACAGAATAATAGTTTGGGAGGTTGCTTAGGAGATACTTACTTAGTGAAAGTATTAGCGGGAAGGAAATAAAGATACCATAATATGTAGGTAGTTCTTATGGAATAGTTCAATATATAAAATGTTGCTGCTGGAAAATGTATAATCAAAACAATAATATGATAATTATGACATTTATTTGGGGGGGGGATATTTATATATTTGTCCTGGTGAGCTTTCAGCCTAATGATGCTTTTTAAAGAAATATATCCATTCAGTGTATTTAAAGACTAAGTTTGAATGATATATGTCATTGCAGATATTCAGTTACATTATTTTTTAAGTAAACTCTATGCCCAACGTGGGACTTAAATTTACAACCCCAAAAGCAAGAGTCACATGCTCAGTTTCATTATTTTTTGTTCCACATTTCAAATTGACTTAAAAAAAATGGAGGTTTTTTTTTTTTCCAGTCATAACTTTGCCTCATATGAGTGTTCTGGTCATCCCATTCATATGCCAAGGCTGATAATACTCCGCATACCAAAAAATTTTGAGAGAAAGATTACTACTCATACAGGAACTCCCAGGAGAGCAGAGTGGGCTCAGGAATGTCCAGGCTGGCTTGACCAAGCAGCAGGAGTGGGCTGGGCCCAGGTAGTGACTAGGAAGTAGGACTGGGGAAAGTTCCCATTTACTTGGGCTAGAGATTTTCAAGGCTTAAATTTCCAACTGGTATCAGACAAAAAGTTGCGGGATGAGCTTTGTTGATCAGCCTGTCCAAATGTGGAGCCACAGGGGAAAGGGAGACCAAAGCTTAGAAAGAAATCAGCAGCCAAACATCACAAATGAGGTCAGGCTCCTTATTACAGTGGGAATATTCTAGTAATAAAATTTTTAATTACATTCAAATAACCCCTGCGTGTCTCTATGAAAGGCATGCCGTATATACTTTACAAAGCCTCTGTGCTACTGCATGGAGACAACGAAGTGAAAGAATGAGGGCCTGTCCCTTAATTAATTTCTATTCTTTTTAACGGGGTGAGACAAAAGAGATAAAAAAGCAATGCAGCTGACATAAGTACTGTAAATGTCCAGAACATTTATACAGGGGCAGATAGCGGTTTCCATAAATTGAAGGTTTACAGTTTATTTTATGAATTTATAGAACAGGTACTTCCACATTTCTCTTCTTTAAAAAAAAAAAAAGAGGCTAATTCTCAAATGTTTATTTCTCCAAGGTATTATCAGTGACCTTGAAGCCATGCTATTTATATGAATTTTTAGATTATTTTTGAGAAAATGATATTTTTGTAAAATATTGGGTCTACCTATCCATGGACATGGTATCTATCCATATAGTCATCTTTTATAGCCCTCAGTAAAGACTTACAGTGTCCTTCATACATATTTTCATTATATTTCTCCTAAAATTTTATGAAGTTTTGATTATGTATATCTGCACGTGTGACACTATCATGAATATAATCTATTTCCATTATGTTTTCCAACTACATATTGTAGGTGTGTAAGGTAGTGGTTGATGTCTGATATATTTGGTGATTAAGCTGATCAACTCTTGAAACTTGAGTCCTGATTCTCACCTCTTTCTTTGTAGTTTATTCTCTTGTCTTTTCAAGTGGACATTGATACCATCCTCAAGTAAAATTAATGTTGTCACCTAATTCTAATATTTTATGTATTTTTTGAACTTTTAAAAAACTTTTCTTGGGGGCTGTCAGGTACACCATAGAGCTCTGTGTCCTTCAGAGGTGGCCACTTTTCCCTGCTTGAGGTGACGATATCAGGTCATATCTTTCTCTGAGACGTAGAGGTGAGGATTCAACCTCTACAGAAGAGATGCAACTGATACCAACCTGGCCTAGAGCTGACCTGCAGAACCCTGACATGCAGGACACAGTATTTTCCAGCTCTCATCTGATGCATTCTTCAATTCTTCATCTTAGTTTTAATGCTAATTCACCACTCACATGTGGCACTTCCAGCTCTTGGGAAGAGGGAACCTTAAGCTGTGATGTTAGTGGCACATCAGAGGCAGAGACCTGATGTGGGGATCTACATGAAAGTGTTTGTAGGTGAATTTGCAGGATGAGCCAGCAACAGAGATACAGTGGCCGGTGAGCAGTCTCTAGGCCAAAACTTGTGATTTGAGCAACATACATAAATATGGCAATGTGCAAAGAAAATTTAAGGGGATTTCTTCAACATTTTATTGACTGTCTTGATAAAGAAGAAAATGTTGCCATAGACATTGCTGGGCCTTTGTGCATGCAGTGATAAGGATATTGATATAACTGGGGAGTCATGTTATTTTTATATATCTGATATATTGTCAAGTTAGCTCACATACAGTGTATACAGTGTGTTCTTAGCTTTAGAAATAGATTTCTGTGATTCATCACGTATATACAACACCCAGTGCTCATCCCAACAAGTGCCCTCCTCAATGTCCATCACCCCCTTTCCCTGCCCCAACCCCCACCAACCCCCAGTTTGTTCTCTGTTATTAAGAACCTCTTATGGTTTGCCTCCCTCTTTGTTTCTATTTTTTTTCTTTACCCTCCCCCATGGTCTTCTGTTAAGTTCCTCAAATTCCACACATGAGTGAAAACATGGTGTCTGTCTTTCTCTGACTGACTTATTTCATTTAGCATAATACCCTCAAGTTCCATCCACATTGTTGAAAATGGCAGGATTTCATTCTTTTCTATTGCTGAATAGTATTCCTTTGTGTGTGTATATATGTGTATATATATTATATATATATATATATTAACATATATATGCATTATACACACACACACACACACACACACACACATATATGAAACACATCTTCTTTATCTATTCATCAGCTGATGGACATTTGGGCTCTTTCCATAACTTGGCTATTGTTGATAGCACTGCTGTAAACTTGGGATACATGCACCCCTATGAATCAACATTCCTGTATCTTTTTGATACATTCCTAGCAGTGCTG
This sequence comes from Panthera tigris, assembly GCF_018350195.1. Classification (NCBI taxonomy): domain Eukaryota; kingdom Metazoa; phylum Chordata; class Mammalia; order Carnivora; family Felidae; genus Panthera; species Panthera tigris. The sequence goes on along the minus strand of NC_056663.1, from coordinate 127,133,418 downwards.
TTGCTGGGTTGTAGGGTAATTATATTTTTAATTTTTTGAGGAACCTCCACACTATTTTCCAAAGTGGCTGCACCAGTCTGCATTTCCACCAAAAATGCAAGAGGGTTCCCCTTTCTCCACATCCTCACCAACATCTCTTGTTTACTGAATTGTTAATTTTAGCCACTTTGACCCATGTGTGGTGGTATCACAATGTGGATTCTTCTCAGAGCTAGAACAAGCAATCCTAAAATTTGTATGGAACCACAGAATACCCTTAATAACCAAAGTAATGTTGAAAAAGAAAACCAAGCAGCACTCTCAACAATAGCCAAATTATGGAAAGAGCCTAAATGTCCATCAACTGATGAATGGATAAAGAAATTGTGGTTTATATACACAATGGAATACTACGTGGCAATGAGAAAGAATGAAATCTGGCCTTTTGTAGCAACGTGGATGGAACTGGACAGTGTGATGCTAAGTGAAATAAACCATACAGAGAAAGACAGATACCATATGGTTTCACTCTTATATGGATCCTGAGAAACGTAACAGAAACCCATGGGGGAGGGGAAGGAAAAAAAAAAAAAGAGGTTAGAGTGGGAGAGAGCCAAAGCATAAGAGACTGTTAAAAACTGAGAACAAACTGAGGGTTGATGGGGGGTGGGAGGGAGGGGAGAGTGGGTGATGGGTATTGAGGAGGGCACCTTTTGGGATGACCACTGGGTGTTGTATGGAAACCAATTTGACAGTAAATTTCATATATTAAATAAAAAAAAAAAGAAACCCAATGTACTAATTACTATTTGCTAAATAGATTTTTTCATAAAAAAAAAAAAAAAAAAAAAAGAAAACCAAAGCTGGAGACACCACAATCCCAGACTTTAGCCTCTACTACAAAGCTGTAATCATCAAGACAGCATGGTATTAGCACAAAAACAGACACATAGACCAATAGAATATAATTGAGAACCCAGATTTGGACCCACAAATGTATGGTCAACTAATCTTTGACAAAGCAGGAAAGAGTATCCAGTGGAAAAAAGACAGTCTCTGTAGCAAATGGGGCTGGGAGAACTGGATGGCAACATGCAGAGGAATGAAACTGGACCACTTTCTTAACACCATACACAAAAATAAATTCAAATGGATGAAAGACCTAAATGTGAGACAGGAAACCATCAAAACCCTAGAAGAGAAAACAGGCAACAACCTCATTGACCTGGGCTGCAGCCACTTCTAACTTGACACATCTCCACGGACAAGGGAAATAAAAGTAAAAATGAACTATTGGGACTTCATCAAGATAAAAGCTTCTGCACAGCAAAGGAAACAACCAACAAAACTAAAAGGCAACCGATGGAATGGGAGAAGATACTTGCAAATCACATGTCAGATAGAGGACTAGTATACAAAATCTATAAAGAACTTACCAAACTCAACACCTGAAAAACAAATAATCCAGTGAAGAAATGGGCAGAAGACATGAATAAACATTTTTTCCAAAGAAGACATCCAAATGGCTAAAAGACACATGAAAAGATGCTCAAAATAATCATCTGAGGAGTCATCTTAAAGTGTAAACTGTGAACAAATGAAATCATTTGCAAAAATCTATACAGACAGCCCATCTGCCACTCAACTTTAGCATGGCTATCAATGAGATCTTCTTTGACAGTTACCTGACTCAATCTTAGAACATCAGATTTAATGTGTGGAAGACTAATTACATGAGAAACCTGAACTTGAAGGCATTAACCAGTCTATCACCATGAGTGGCATGTTGATTAGGATGTCCCAGCTGCTTCCAGATGCAGAAGTCCTTCTTGCAATGCCAGGTGTGCACCACCCCCTCCACTGCCTTGGTGGAGATGGACCATGGCTTAATCACTGAGCCCCATGTGGGTGAGTGCTCACCCATAACCACTCTGTGTTCTCAGGAAAGCAGATGATCAAACTTCAAGAGTCTCCTGAAAATATGCCTGCAAGGCAAATGCCTCACACTGCCATCCTTTTTGCTCACAATGATCTTGTTGGCAAGGTTCAACCTGGGGACAAAATAAACATTACAGACGTCTATCTGTAATGTTACTTACTGAGTCCATTCAAGAGTGAGTAATGTGAAGTCTGTTCACAAAATCCACATTGATGACATTTATTATCAGAAAATTGATGCAGAACATTTGCATAAAGAAGTAGATGAAGATATAGAACAGAAACTTTTTCAGAGAAGCATGTGGAATTGCACAAAGAACTTTACAAAAAAAGAAGGCATTTATGAGATCCTTGATTCAGCCTCAGCTCCAAGCTTGTAAGAACATGATGATTTAAAAAGGGGAGAATCTTGCTTCAGCTTTTCCTTGGAAAAAGGAAAGATTTTAGTCACATGGGAAGGGTCAGACTTTGTGCTGAGAACAACATCCTGATGTGTGGTGACCCAAAGACCAGTAAGTTCCAGCTTCTGCATGTGTGTATATATATATATATATATACTGGAATGACCTTGAGATAAGGCATGTGGGCCTGAAGACTGGTACCTTTGTCCTGAGTGACAGTAGCATCTGCTGTATTGATGTTTGTGAAGATAAATGAAAATACAAGATCAACATCGCACAAAGTCATGGGATGACTGACTCTATTGCAAAGGCTGGGATTATTGATCAGCTCGATGCATGCACCCTTATCCTGGCAGCAGCAAATTCTATGGAGTCTCAGTGGAATTCTAAAAAACACAACCATTGGTAATATACAGCTACCTCATGTATTATTATCAAGGTTTGATTTGATCTTCCTCATCCTGGACCCGCAGGATGAAGCCTATGACAAGGATCTGATTCACCACCGTGTGGCTCTGTACTACCAGAGCAAGGAGCAAGTGGAGAAGAGGTTCACAAACATGGCGGCACTGAAGAATTACATTGCTTATGCTCACAGAACCGTCGTGTCTTGGCTGAGCCGGGAATCCAGTCAGGCTCTCATCCAGGCTTATGTAGATTTGAGGAGAATGCAGAAGATTGGTAGTAGCTGAGGAATGGTTTCTGTATACTTTTGATAGCTGGACTCATGAGTTCACTTAGCAGAAACCCTGGGTTGGCACTGTGGACATCTCTTCTTACCACAGAAATGAGTGCCACCTCTCCGAAATGGAAAGAAGAGTTAGCTGAAGCACTGAAAAAACTTATTTTATGTAAGAACATCAGCTCTAAAATACTCACAACTTTTTGAAGATATTCAAGGACACTCTGACATAGCAATTACCAAAGATATGTTTGACGAAGCACTTCGTGCTTTGTCTGATGATGACGTCTTGACAGTGACTAGAAAAGCTGTTTGCTTGCCCTGAATCTTTTGTGAATAGTGCTGTGTGTTCTGCTTGTCTGCACTTGGGCATTGCATTTGCATCCATATATGTTTGGCATATAGGCCAATCAGCTGCCGCTGCAGCCATCAGCAGAAATAGATTAAGATCATTATCTGGCTCCATAAAAATGTTTTAACTTGGGTTCCGTTTTCTTAGTAAAGTGTGTTTTCATAAAGTGTATGTTTTCATTACCCCACACACACACATTTTGAGTAAAAACATGGTGCCAACTTGCAACATACACAGTAGAAATTATTTTCTTGCCATGACATTTTTAGCACCAGGGCTTTTAATCTGTACATATATACAGATAGCAGGATGTCAGTGTTTTTGAAGATGGCAGTCTGGGTGTTTTTTGTTTGTTGGTCGGTTGGTTGGTTGGTTTGGTGTTTTTGGTTTTGGTTTCGGTTTTCTGCTAAACTCTCTAATAGCAAGCATCCATATGCTAGGGATTATTGTAATATGAGATAAGAGTTTAAACCAGAGCCTTTTTCCCTGTTATAGCAGTCAAACATAATTCCTTCTAGAAGCTAGTTCTTATGGAATTAATGATTGGAAATGATCGAGTTCTAGGTTAATGTCTGCCACTTTATTGTAATATGAAAAACTTTTTTTTCTAAGTAAGTTATAGAGATAATTAAAAAAATAATAAAATAAAACTTTTCTTGGCTAACTGCTTTAGCTTCCACTTCTAAACTTCCATAATTTTGATAGTAAATAGAATCTTAGTTTTATAAATATGCCACAAGTATTTTGCTATTAAATATATCAAAGGTAGTATTTAAAAAGATATCTTTAATTCTTTTTTTTTTTTTTTTTAACATGTTTTATTTATTTTTGGGACAGAGAGAGACAGAGCATGAACGGGGGAGGGGCAGAGAGAGAGGGAGACACAGAATCGGAAACAGGCTCCAGGCTCCGAGCCATCAGCCCAGAGCCTGACGCGGGGCTCGAACTCACGGACCGCGAGATCGTGACCTGGCTGAAGTCGGACGCTTAACCGACTGCGCCACCCAGGCGCCCCTCTTTAATTCTTTTTTTAAGTTTTTTATTAATTTTGAGAGAGACAAAGACAGTGTTGAGTGGGGGAGGGTCAGAGAGAGAGAGAGAGAAAAATAGAAAGAAAGAGAGAGAGAGAGAATCCTACGCAGGCTCTGTGCTGCCAACGCAGAGGTCAACACGGGGGGTCAAACTCAAAAAACATGAGATTATGACCTGATCCGAAACCAAGAGTCGGATGCTCTGAGCCACCCAGGAACCCCTGAAAGGATATTTTTTTAATTAGATAAAGAGTGTACCTTTCCAATACGTTTTGTTTTACTTTTTTTTTTTTTTTCATTTTTAGAATTCATTAGTAACCCTTACAATTTTAGAGTAGCAAGGTCAAATAAAGTTAACCCTTCCCCAATTTTAAGATGGAGAAAACTGGACCTCAGAAAAATTAAATGACTTATTAAGGGTTGTTTACAAAGCTAATTAGTTTCAGTACCAAGTTGTTTGGCTTCCAGCCTTGTGTTCTGTATACCATACAATTGACCCTTTTTCTTGTTCATAATGGTAGCTTTTATTCACTACTGTCAGATTCATTTGGCTAAAGAAAACACACACCCCAAGAAATCAAAGGTGTAAGTACCATGTGCAAATATTATGTTAACAATATCTTAGTGTCTGTCAATGTGGCTCTTTCAAATGCCTTGAATTTGGAGCTGAATTGATGAGTGACTGCATTTTTAAAAGCTCTTGTGACAAAACGTTTGTTAGCACACATATGCATTCTTTATTATGAGAAGCTACATTTAATTGGAATATATATTTTGGTAAGGACTCTTCATGTTGTATAATTTAGACTTGTTGATGTCATATATCCTAGAGAAAACTTTCAAACATTTTAAACTAAATAATAAGTAAAACAAAAGCTGAGCAGCTCTGGAAGAGAGTGGGGAGGACCTCCCCAGGTGGACTCCCACCACAACTGGTTCTTAGAAACACAGTTTGAAAACCAGGGACATTTAGAAACCAGTTTAATCCATACAAATATACCACCTTCCTTAGACTCTGGAATAATATTACACCAGGCAATGTGGGCAGAGTATTTTTATTTACAGACTTGTTCTAAAATTAAACGGCGATGATTTTCTATTTTTTCTTATTTTTAATGTTGATTCAGCTTCCAAGAGTACAGTCTGTTCATTCATGTATTTATCACTCCTTTAACAGACATTTATCAAATGTCTGTAGTGTGGAATGTATTATTCAAACTCTTTCATGTGATTATCCAAAAAAGAATTTAGAGCCTAGTAGTGAATATTGGCATTATTATGAAAACAGCTGTACTCTAAGGTGAGAGACAACAAAAGGCCCCAAGCATGGCAAAAATAGGACACCGTGGAATCTTAGAGTGTACTGTGCAGACCCCCATTTCTCAGCTGAGGTGCTCCTTCCTGGGAAGGCTGACACCTAGCCTCTGTGCAGGAACTGCTCTGGGCAGCAGGGAGCTGTTCCACTCCCTTCCTGGAATTGCATGCATCCAGTGACTGGTCATTGCACAATGGTCTGAGTTCCATGCCTCCAAGTGGAATAACTCCGAAGAGTTATTTTACTACAGACTGGCCATGGCATCACCTCAGCTGTTGCTGTATTTCCATCACTGTGTCACCTCTCCCTTTGTGGCCCTTATTCTTGTACTCCTTTGCAAGTGCTTTTCCTAGGAGCACTTCTGATAACCTCCTGCAGACAAGCAAATCATTTCAGAGCTATTTCCCTGGGAACCCGACCCAAAACACAGAAAACAGATGAGAAAATTTTCATGAAACTGGTAGCATATTAACGGGAACTTGAAAATTAACAGGTGTAAGATACGTAAAGCTATGGAGAAGAGGACATGTCAGGTGGTAGGAGCACTCTAGCTGACATATCTATTTGAATAAATCATGTGGACAGTGACAACAATTGACTAACTTACCAGAGTGGATAAAATGCATAGAGAGACTAGTCTAGACTGAAAAGATATTGAGGAAAGGAATTTATTTTGTAGATGAGTAAAAGACCCTAAAGAATTTTTGAACATGGATATGACAAAGATGAGACCTGAGTTTTAGAAAGAAAAGGCTTATATATTAAAAAAATTTTTCAAAAATTCAAATTTCTTTAATTAAAAAAAACTAAGAAAAATATTACACTCAAAATATGTGATTACATATAAAAGCACTGACATTTTCTGTGTGTTCTACATGAGTAAGACAACCAAGATTTGATAGATCCTTAAATCAAATACTTCTGCATTGGCATAATTGATCAATTTCTGCTAAATCCTTTATGGTGATTTTTTAAAATTTTGTTTTTAACATTTACTCATTTTTGAGAGACACAGACAGAGCGCGAGTGGGGAAGGGGCAGAGAGAGAGGGAGACACAGAATCCAAAGCAGGTTCCAGGTTCTGAGCTGTCAGCACAGAGCCTGACGCAGGGCTCGAATCCATAAGCTGTGGGATCATGAGCTGGGCTGAAGTCGGATGCTTAACCAGCTAAGCCACCCAGGCGCCCTAATAGTGGTTTTTTTAAATACGAAGTGTGAGAAAATAGAACATATCAACCCTTGTGTCAGTATCTAAAATCATTTAGTACCAATATATTTTCTTGTATTGGTACCAAATCTATCTAAAAGAGATCTTTTTTTTTAAAGTTTATGTATTGATTTTGAGAAAGACAGTGCACATGTGTGAGCAAGGGAGGGGCAGCGTGAGAGAGAAGGAGAATCCCAAGCAGGCTCCACACTAAAAGTGTCCCTAAAAGAGATCTTGATGCATGTTGATATCTAAAGTATTCTTGAAGCACCTGAGTGACTCAGGCAGTAAAGCGGCCAACTCTTGATTTCGGCTTTGCTCACGACTCATTGTTGGTGAGATTGTGCCCTGCATCAGGTTCCACATTGACAGCATGGAGCCAACTTGGGATTCTCTCTCTCCTATCTCTCTGCCCCTCCTCTCTCTCTCTCTCTCTTCTCTCTCTCTCTGTCTGTCTCTCATTTGTCTTAAAATAAATAAACATTTTTAAAAAAGTATTCTTTGAAATGGAAAAAATATTGAATTTATTCTAATTCTTATATGGTAATGTATTCATTCAACAAATATTTACTGAGCACTACCATATGCTGTACCATGAGATCACAAAATAAGGAAGGAAAATAGAAGTATTAAAAATAGTACGAGTGTGATCAATTCTACAAAAGGGGAAACACCAACTGTTCTGGAAATATGTGACTGGAGGACCTACTTAGGTATAAGAATGACAGATAAGTGGAAACATGTAACATGAGTAGTTATTAGCCAAGAAAAGAAAAGGAGAGTATTCCAGGAATGGGGAGGAAGAATGTTTCATGCAAGGGCAACAGAGTTGTCTCAGGATTGGAGGAAAGAGTGCTTTGCACATTTAAGCACCTGGAATAAGACTGGGGTAGCTAGAATAAATGTAGAGTAGGGACACGGTTCCTTATTAGCTAAAATAAGGTAGACAGGGAAAGATCATGAAGGGAAAACCACGTTAAATTTCCTAAACTTTATTCAAGGGGTAAGGTTAAGCTACTGAGGTATATTAAATGGGAGCAGGAGTGACAAAATCATATCACTCAGTGGCTGCCAAGTGGAGAATCCACGAGGCAGCTGCCACTGGACCAATACAGACTGGATGAGAAAACTCCAGTAAAGAGGCTGGTGCTCCAACTCGAAGGAAACTAAGGGTGATGGTCATGGGGATGGATAGAAATAGATGTCTTTGAGAGAGATTTAGGTGATTGAAATAAGATTTGGTGATTTAACATAAATGTGAGGGGACAAAAGAAGATTCTAGGCATCTGGCTTGGAGAAAAATAACTCTAATAAGTTGAAGATTTTGTTGTTATTGTTGTTATTTAATTTGTAAACTTAGAGGAATGGAAACATATTACTTTGTTTTTTGTGTGCCATATAGAATTTACGAACCTGGAGAAGAGAGAGATAATTTAGGAAATCATAATCTGACTTACCAGCAACAGTATTGACTTGGAATATAATATAGCCTTTTTATAAAACGTGTGCAAATAAACTTTTTTTTGCTACCAGAACTTTTAAAATGCAGCGTGTGCCCTTAAAATAGGGCTTCTTGTGGACGTGTCAATATATTCTCTGGCTTTAGGGCATTTGAAGTGTATAAAATATAGTGGATTTTTTGAGCAGTCCGCTATGATATACGTACGTTATATTGGACACACAGTTTATATAAGTCCACTGGGATATACATACATTATATTGGACACACAGTTTATATAGTCTAGAGGAAAAGGTATGAAGCACAGGGTAGAGGATTCAGCTCAGGCTCCTCAAATAACTGGTCTGGACCTCAGTTTCTTTTCCTGTAAGATAAGATAGCATGATCAGATTACTAGTAATATCCTGTTTACTCTCAGTTTGCTCCAAGTATCTACTATGAATGAATATTTGAATGTATACATATGTAAATACACATATGTACACATATACGCTCATATATACACGTAGAAATGTTATATGGCAACTTCAAATTTTCCTAAACATTTCACACCAGTGAAGTTTTTATTTTTCGTTTTAATTTTTTTGTGGTCTTCTTCATCTTATATTGTAGTATTTATCTACCATTATGTTTCTTTTCTGGGTAAAAAATGTAGTATTTTCCTTCTGTCAGGGATTTTTCTCTCTGAAATTAACTTATGAGACATGAGGGCACCAGGGCACAGCACTGTGTCTGGCATCTTTCAGTGTGTCCTCTGCCTTCTTGGACTCCTGTTTATTTACAGGGTGTTCTTGTTTACCAAACATGTCTGCACATTCTAAGGAATCTAGAAATATGTATCAGGAAATTAGATGAGTATCATAAATATTTGATGTTCCAGATGATCCTCCAAAAGTATCTCTAAGTTACCGTGCAGTTCAAGCATAGGGAAAAGTCTTTCAGCTTCGTAATAGAGACACATAAATTCTTAGCAAATATTTTTTTCTTCTTCTTTTTTTCCCCAGCATACCCTATCTATAGGAGAACAACAAACTATTGCCTTTTGAGCAACCGATGATCCAGTGGTAAATTATTCCCAACTTTTGATTCTCCTTATTTTATTTTTCTTCCTTTCTCCTTTCTATATTTGATACCCACTGGTATTTCTATAAAGATTGGGTAGGATGAAATCCAGACCAGTTTCACTTGATATTTTAAAAAAGGTTTACACTGGCAGCAATTTTTACTGTCCAGTTAAAGGACATGTAGAAGTTACTTGTATGTGTTGTTCATACTATCAGTGTCCCATGAGTTTCTTCTGTTTAGAATCTGCTGTGTCACCAAAGAGATAAAAAATGCAACTGTGCATGTACAAAGATAATGACTGCTCATTACCACCTGGCCAGCACATATTTTTATCAAGGCTCAGTTTTCAAAGTTGATCTGAGGATAGATGAAAAAATAAAAATAAAAAGCTCAAAAGCATGGGAATAGACTTAAGCAATAAAAAATCAGAGAGGTTAAGTTTGGGCCGGATAACAAGGGGCTTCAATTAAAGGGTTTATTTTCTTGAAATACCAACCTCTCAAGCATCCCTTATGTCTTCATGAGGAAAGGTTTTACTGATTACACATGCTAACATCTCATTAAGAATGGAACATAAGGAAGATAAATTACAGAGTCAAAAGGTGAACAAGGTAAGTGGAGGTCACAGTTAACTAAATGCAGGTCCCTTGATTTGTGTGTTTGTGTGTGTGTGTGTGTGTTTTGTACCATGTATACAATGTAAGTAGACTAACTTGCTCAGGACCAGATACAAACTAGGGATAAAAACACTGGCCTAGAGTGACCACGTGAGTATTGATTGGGAGTAATAGTAATATAGTGCTAGACTGTTTAGTGCTCAAAAGTCTAAAAATGTCAGGAGTATAGCATTTTTGCAATGTAGCAGTCATACTGAGTTATAATATTTTTGTTCTTTTCCCTAGAAATAAGTACTAAGACAGAAATTTAAACTCTTGTCTAATTAGGAGATATTATTGGGGTAGATGTGTGAAAGAAGACAAGAAAATCTCTAATAAGATTTTTGAAAACCAACAGTTTGAACTTATGTGTAAAAATATGTTATATTTGTCAAACTCCTACAGTATTTGCCATTTAGAGATATTACTGATAATAAGATCCACTGTACTTACCCCAGTCTTTAAATTCTTAAGTGGTAATTTGGTTAGTTGAGATGTTATTACTTAGTAAATAAAGTAAAAAGCATCAACCTGGCTTGCAATAATGGACTAATTTACCCATATCAAAGATACAGGCAGTCAGGAGACACAGAGGAGAGAGATTGTGGGGTGTTCTACATGGCTCTCCAAATCCTTTCTTCCCACATTGGACACGCACACTCTGTCTTTAAGGAAAGTTTTATTGGTTTACCCCACATAATTTACATTATGAAATATCTCCACTTTTACTCTAGAAAGTGTAAAGCTTTAGGACATTTTCCTGGCAGCCATAAGCGATTATTCTACAGATCCTGAGTTTATTTACTACACAGGACATCCTGCTAAGGACTTTTATAGATACAGACTCTTTTTCCTACTAAATATTACTAGTCTCTACCTGGAGGTCCAGTTGACAAAGGCAACCTCCTTTCTTTTTTTTTTCTCCCCCTGGCCTGCACCACTCACCTCCTCAACACATGTAACAGTAGAAGAAGTGAATGGGATTTTAGACCAGTTGCTTTAACACTTTTTTCCCCCAATCACTAATCAGTGAAATGTAATTGAGTCAAAATTTGCAAAAACCATTCCCAAAAACATGTTATGATTTAAGCATATAATGAAATTTTGAAACCTTAGGGTTGCAAACTAGCTGAAAAAGATCAGGAGTATGCCTACAATTTCTGGAAGAACTGGAAAGTCTTTAAAATTAAAGAATGAAATAATCATGTAGAAATCGTGATGGTGATGATGATGATGATGATGATAGCAATTAAATTCTCACCACTTTTCAAGCACTTCTCTATATTCTTTATGGGTATGGTTTTATAAAACACATAATAATCTTCTAGGGTAGGCACTATTATTTTACCATTTAACAGATGTAGAAACTGGGGCATAGAGAAATTAAATGACTTAGTGAGGTTCACCAACAAGTAGATTCTGCCACCATTTATCAAATTTAGGAAGCCCAACTCCCAAATCCATGGTATTAACATAATCATATATGAGAAGAGCATAGACATATCAAATCCAACATATTTTTATTAATAAAACTAGATAATAAAAGAGAAGCTGGCTTATTAAAAAATACTAGTGGTGGGGTGCCTGGCTGGCTCCAACAGTTAAGCATCTGACTTCGGCTCACGTCATGATCTTGCAGTTCCTGGGTTCAAGCCTCATGTCGGGCTCTATCTATGCTGACAGCTCAGAGCCTGGAGCCTATTCGGATTCTGTGTCTTCTTTTCTCTCTGCCCCTCCCCTGCTTGCACCCTGTCTCTCTCCTTCTCTCAAAAATAAAATAAAAACATTTTTAAAAAATTAAAAACTAATAGTGGAGAATCAGTTTTGTTGATTATCGCTGTGGCAAAAATGAAGTAAATACTGAAATTAATGAGTAAACAAAGGTTTATTGAATATCTGTTTTGAATGTAGTGTCATATGAGGGCCTACAAGACACAGATGAAATAGAAGTTGTAGCAAATAGCATAAAACCTGCCAAAAAAGACTGGAAGTTGAGTTAGAAGATATGGCAAATGAGATATACTTAAGTATCAGCATCAGAGAGGTGATAATTGAAGCAATTTTCAAACAGATAATTTTTCCAAATAAATGTGATTATCAGGCTAAAATTCTAAGTTAAAATGCTTTAGTATAGGAGTGATTTGGAATATGATTTTCATTTGTAAAGTTCTAAATAATGTGAAGGCATATAAACTAAACTGAGAAGAGTGGTAAACAAGAATGAGAGAAGTATGACCTACATTGCCATCTGTTGGGGAAATGAACATCTGTCACGTGGAATGAAAGATGAAGTTTGGAAATTCCCAATGAATCTCAACAGCCAGCATTACTATTTAAGAGCAAAAACAGATTTCAAGCCTAATTTAGCTTTTTAATTTTTTTTTTAATTTGGAAAAGATATTTAAAGAAGAAAAAAAAATGTCTCCAATCAGTTAGAAACCATGGCTTTTAAGATTCCCAGATACAATTTTAGATCAAATTAGAATAGAATTGTGCTAGAGAAAGAATATTGTCAAAACTTATCTCCAGAGTAGATTTTATGCTCTCCAGAAGCATCTTGTTTTCTGACTAATGAATCTGTGCATTTCATAAGATATGGTGGCAAAAATCCAACCCCAGAATTTAGTCTCAGTTCTAACATGGTGTCATTTTGAGTAGTCATTTCACTCTTCAGATCTAAATTCCCTTGTTTATAATGTGGATGAGATTGGATTAAGTTATTCCTGAGGTTACCTTTCAGTTGCTCTCCTATTTATTATGTGCACCTATTTTTAAAAAGCCTGTTAATAATTGCGTGCTTGAGATATTGATTTTATAGATAGAAATAGTGTTCCTACAGCTACTTTTTCTCCTTCTTTTCCACCCCTCTTCCTCATTATTAGTGTTGTTGTTGTTATTATTCTACTTCTTCTGAAATCTTACATCAGTATCTTTTCTCTCCTTTAGGGTGGAGTCAGTGGGTTGACTGGAGAGCTAGAATTTGGAGATAATGGAGGAAATCCCAATGTCCACTTTGAAATTCTTGGAACAAACTATGGAGAAGAGCTTGGCCGAGGTGTTCGCAAAGTAAGACTAGACACATTGATAAATGTTTTTTTTTTTTTTTCCTAAAGCAGCTATAATTTTGTTTGATTTTACTCCATGCAATATGGTTACAGGAGGTATTAAAGTTCATATTGTAGTTTGAAAGAGAAGGGGAAGGGGAGAATTACGCATTTAAATGACCTTAAATACTTATCAGAAGTATTAAGCAATACATTCCATTTATGGCCTAGAATGATTAAAGGAAAAAATGTAATCTAATGGTTTCCTAGGGAACTAGCATCATCTTCTATTCATTATAATAATTTTTATAAAATAGTGGATTTAATATTTATAGAATGCATATCTTCTTGGTTTTTAACTTGTAACATGCACAAAATCAGAATGAGAGCTTTGATAAATTTCACATAGTAAGAGGAGAGTCTACTCTAAAAAGTGACATTACAGGAATTCAAATTCTATCCTTGTCATGTAATAAGTAGAAAATGATTTGTAGGAAATTCGCTCTTGTTCTATACCACAGACCACATGTAAGAAGGTGAGTGATAATAAGGGATGTTTTATGAACTACTGGTACAATAGCTTTCTCAAGGACAAATATAAAAGGCCCTGTAGAAATTACTTGTCTATAGTTGGGATTTGCCATTTTTTATATATTTTTGGTAGGAAAAAATCTAAGATGATTGAATGCACTTCCAGAGCTCACAACTGTAAATTTCTAACTGTATAAAGGTGGCTGAATTGAGAATAAGAGGTTCTTCCGTAGGTGTTTCTTTCCAATGCTGACATGCAGGCTGCACAGAAATATAGACAAAACAAAGTAAGGAGTTATATTCTAATCCGCAGTAAAAATTTGCCAGTAAACTTATGCTAGAGAGGAGTAGAAACTACGCTAATGTGTTTTTAATTATTGTTTCTTAGTGAAATGTAGGAGACATAAAAACTGCGTAAAACACAATGAGAGTTTATTGAATTATTTTAAAGGAAACACCACTACTATGGTCAAGAACTATAACATATCAAGCATCCTAAACACCCCCACAGACTTCTCCCTGATACATCCCTGACCCCTCTTCTCACTAGTATAACCATCAGTCTGAATTTTATGATACTCATTTCTTTACATTTTAAATATAGTTTTATCACTATGTGCATCCTTAAATAACATAATTGAATTTTGCCAATATTTCAGTTTTATCACTATGTGCATCCTTAAATAACATAATTGAATTTTGCCAATATTTCAGTTTATGAATGGACTCAATATTGCATATATTCTCTTTTCTTGCTTCTTATGTTCAACATTCTGTTTGTGTTATTCATTTTTGTCATTACATGTAGTTTATTTCTATATTGCTGTATTGTTTTCTACCACGTGAATGTGTCACAATCAACTGTGGGTGTCTATCCATTTTTAGATTATTACAAGCAAAGCTGTTATAAATATTCTTAGACATATATCTTGGATATATACTCTAGAACTTGTGCGTATATTTCTGTGGGTTTGGAGTAGAATTTCTTAATACAAGGAAGCATATTGGGGCACATGGGTGGCTCAGTCTGTTGAGCATCCAACTCTTGATCTTAGCTCAGGTCTTGATCTTAGGGTTGTGAGTTCAAGCTCTGTATTGGGCTCCGAGCTTGGCTTAGAGCCTACATAAATATGTATATATCTATATATCTATACACACATCTATATATCTATACACACATCTATATATCTATACACACATATATATACACATCTATCTATATATATATATGTATACACATATATATGAAAGCATATCTTGAATTTTACTGTATAACCTCAAACCCATTTTCATAGAGATTTACTAATTTTCATAACATCAGCAATGCAATGATTTCTTGTGGCCCTGTCTTCTCACCAAATTTTGGTTTCATTAGACTTCAGTTTTTATTAAGTTGTTTGTTATATAATGATGTATCTTCATGGTTTCTATTTTTGTTTCAGTGATTATATAAAGGTTCTGTATATTTTCTTATACTTTTTGGCACTTCAGCTTTCTTTTGGAATTAATTGCCTGTTCAAGTCCTTTGTACCTGTTCTTTTGGGTTGTCTTTTGTTTTTATAATTGATTCTAGGAGCTATAAATATAT
This sequence comes from Panthera tigris, assembly GCF_018350195.1. Taxonomy (NCBI): domain Eukaryota; kingdom Metazoa; phylum Chordata; class Mammalia; order Carnivora; family Felidae; genus Panthera; species Panthera tigris. The sequence goes on along the minus strand of NC_056663.1, from coordinate 127,118,170 downwards.
ATATTTAAGTGGTTACTTAAATTCCATTTACTTTCACAGTCTCTTAACTCTAGAGAACAAAATGAGGGTTCCTGGATTGGAGGTAGGTGGGGGAAGGGTTACATAAGTGATGGAAATTAAGGAGGGCATTTGTTGTGATGAACACTGGGTGTCCTATGTAAGTGGTGAATCACTAAATTCTCCACCTGAAACTAATATTGCCCTGTAAACTAACTGGAATTTAAATAAAAACTTGAAAAAAGAGTATTTCCCTGAAGACCCTGGGGCAAGTAGCCCCTGCGATGGTAAAGTTGACTCTTTTCCCAGCACCTAGCAAGAAAAGAAAAAGAAAATCCTCTTGCCCATCAACACCAGTGCCATTATTCTCTATCAATATCCACCCTCCCTACTAGGGACTTTTACTTTTGCACTGGCAGCTGGAAGTCAACTCTTAGTTGCCAAAGCCTTCTCTCCTAACTACCAACAGTTATAAAGGTACACCTTAAATAAATTTGGAATTCATTTCTTTCATGACCCCTTGCAGTCAACAGTAGTGTGATTAATTTATCATTGATTTGGAGTATGTTAATTCTTTTTTTATCTGTTTGTTTCAAGTTTTTATTTAAATTCTAGTTAGTTAACGTATAGTGTAATTTTTGTTTCAGGAGAATTTAATGAGTCATCACTTACACATAACACCCAATGCTCATTAGAACAAGTTCCCTCCTTGGTACCCATCACCCATCTAGCCCATCCCCCCACCCACCTCCCCCCCCCAACAACCATCAGTTTGTTCTCTGTATTTAAGAATCTCTTATAGTTTGCCTCCCTTTCTATTTTTTTTCCTTCCCATATGTTCATCTGTTTTGTTTCTTACGTTCCTCATATGAGTGAAATCATATGGTATTTGTCTTTCTCTGATTTATTTCACTTAGCATAATACACTCTAGCTCCATTCACGTCACTGCAAATGGCAGGATTTCATTCTTTCTGATGGCTGAGTAATATTCCAGTATGTATATATATCACCTCTTCTTTATCCATTCATCAGTCAGTGGACATTTGGGCTCTTTCAATAATTTGGCTACTGTAGATAATGCTGCTATAAACATTGAAGTGCATGTGCCCCTTTGAATTATTATTTTTGTATCCTTTGGGTAAATACTTATTAGTGTGATTGCTATATCATAGGGTAGTTCTATTTTTAACTTCTTGAGGAATTTCCATACTGTTTTCCAGAATCACTATACCAGTTTGCATTCCCACCAATAGTACAAGAGGGTTCCCTTTTCTCCACATGCCCTCCATCACCTGTTTTTTCTTGTGTTGTTGATTTTAGCCATTCTGACAGGTGTGAGCTGATGTCTCATTGTAGTTTTGATTTGTATTTCTCTGATGATGAATGATGTTGAGCATCTTTTAATGTGTCTGTTAGCCATTTATATGTCTTCTTTGGAAAAAGGTCTACTCATGTCTTCTCCCCATGTTTTAATTGGATTATTTGTTTTTTGGGTGTTGAGTTTTTGAAGTCCTTTAAATATTTTGGATACTCTTTATCAGATAATATCATTTGCACATATCTTCCTCCATTCCATAGGTTGCCTTTTAGTGTTTTTGATTGTTTCCTTCATTGTGAAGATTTTTGTTTTGATGAGGTCCCAATAGTTTATTTTTGCTTTCATTTCCTTTACCTGAGAAGATATATCTAGAAAGAAGTTGCTCCAGTGAGTATCAAATCAGTTACTGCCTATTTTTTCCTCTAAGATTTTTATGGTTTCAAGTCTCACATTTAGGTCTTTAATCCATTTTGAATTTACTTTTGTGTATGGTGTAAGAAAGTGATCTAGTTTCATTCTTTTGTATATTGCTGTCCAGTTTTTGCAACACCATTTGTTGAAGAGACTGTCTTTTTCCCATTGGATATGATCATTCTTCCCCGCTTTGTCAAAGATTAATTGGCCATATAGTTGTGGGTTCGTTTCTAAGTGTTTCATTGATCTATGTGTCTATTTAGTGCTGATACTACACTGTTTTCACCACTACAACTTTATAATTTAATTCAGAGTCTGAAATTGTGATTCATCCAGCTTTGCTTTTCTTTTTCAAAGTTTCTTTGACTATTAGGGGTCTTTTGTGGTTCCATACAAATTTTAGGATTATCTGTTCCAGGTCTGTGAAACATGCCATTGGTATCTTGATAGGGATTGAATTATATATGTAGATTGTTTTGGGGAGTAGAGACAGTTTTTAAATGTTTATCTATTTATTTTTGAGGGGTGTGTGTGTAAACAGGGGGAGGGACAGAGAAAGAGGAAAGAGAGAATTGCAATGAAGGGTTTGATCTCGTGAACTTTGAAATCATGACTTTAGCCAAAATCAAGAGTCACACGTTTAACCCACTGAGCCACCCAGGTGCCCCTGGGTAGTATAAACATTTTTACATTATTTATTCTTCCAATCCATGAGCATGGAATGTTTTTCAATTTCTTTGTGTCATTTTTAATTTCTTTCATCAGTGTTTTATACTTGTCATATTACAGGTCTTTCACCTGGTTCGGTTTATTCCTAGGTATCTTATTGTTTTGGGTACAGTTGTTAATGGGAGTGATTCCTTAATTTCTCTTTCTGCTGCATTATATAGAAATGCATATTTCTATATTTAAGATTTCTGTACACTGACTTTTGTATACTGAGATTTACTGAATTCTTTTATCAGTTCTAGCAGTTTTTTGGTACAATCTTTTGGGTTTTCTATACAGAGTATTAGCAAACAGTGAAACAGCAAACTGTTTTCTGCAAATAGTGAAAGTTAATTTCTTCCTCCGTGACTTGGATGCCTTTTATTTCTTTTTGTTGTCTTATTGCTGTGGCTAAGACTTCCAGTACTACTAAATAACAGTGGTGAGAGTGAACATCCCTGTCTTGTTCCTGACCATAGAGGAAAAGCTCTCAGTTTTTCCCTATTGAGGATGATATTAGCTGTGGGTTTTTCATTTATGTCCTTCATTATGTTGAGTTATGTTCCTTCTAAACCTACTTTATTGGGAGTTTTATCATAAATGGATGTTGTTCTTTGTCAAATGCCATTTCTGCATCTATTGAAATGATCATGTGTTTTATCCTTTCTTTTGTTGATGTCATATATCACATGAATTTTGATACTAAGGTTATATTGCCCTCATAAAATGTGATGGAGAGGGTTTCCTCTTTTTCTATTCTCTATGAGTTATGTAGTATTGGAAGAATACTACATAGATGATAGGTCATTGTAATGAAGCCAACTGGGCCTAGAATTTTCTTTGTGGGATTTTTTTTTAATGACTGATTCTACTTTCCATGGTAAATAAAAAATAAAAGTCAAGTTTTCTAATTTTTGTCAACTCAAAAAGTTTTATTTTTATGATCTTTTATTTTTTCTATACATTAGCATAAAATTGCTAATATCTTTTTAAATATATGAAGCACTTCAGGATCTGAACTTATTTTCATTTTTGAAGTTTGTGTGGTAATTAGCATTTTAAAAATTATTATAGGGGCACCTGGGTGGATCAGTCATTTAAGTGTCCGACTTCAGCTCAGGTCACGATCACACAGTTTGTGAGTTCAAGCCTGAGTCAGGCTTTGTGCTGACAGCTCAGAGCCTAGAGCCTGCTTCAGATCTGTGTCTCCCTCTCTCTCTGCCCATTCCTGCTCAATTTCTCTCTCTCTGTCTTTCTCTCTCTCTCTCAAAAATAAACATTAATAAATACATAAATATATAAAAGTTTTTTTTAAATATTATGAAGACTTGCACTTGCATTAATGCTTTCTTTCCTAAAAAATATCTTGTCTACTATTAATAGAGCTAAACCAACTTTCTTTCCATTACTATTTGGATGGCATTTATTTTTACTATCCTTTTACTTTAAACTTTTCTGCATCCTTTTGTTCCATACATAATTCTTATTAGAAGTATATAATTAATTATTTGACACTAATTTGGCTTTCATTCCTAAAATTCAGAGCATTTCATGTATTTATATGAAAACTATTTACTAATACATTTACCTTTAAGTCTACTGTTTTGTACATTCTATTATTTTGTACATTTAGTGGCTCTTCATGCAAGTATTACTTAATTCCTTCCAAACCCTTAGGTGTTTTCCTTCCACTCTACTCCCAATAATTACCACCACGTTTAGGCGTAATCATTTTGCATCCGATTTCTTCTTTCTTCCAATATCTTTTGTGTAAACTATTTCATGTAGTGTTATGATTAACTTTCCTAAAGACTTATAACCCTAATACTTCCTGTTTTACATAAACACTTATCCCAATTTAATAATTAGATATGTATGCATTCACAAGGATGGTAACTATAGTATTTGTATCATTATAGCAGCTAAGAAGAGTTTGTTTAAAGAAATAGGAGGGGCCAGCATTGTAGCAGAAAAGCAGTAGCATAAAGGCTGAAGAGAATCCATTGGATTTAGGAACTCAAGGTTCATTAGTAACTGAGGAGAGACAGTAAAGCAAATGGGCTAGAAATGAGGCTGCTAATGTCAGGCTATTCAAATTATTGTGCTACTTAAAACCCAGTGACCTCAGGTGTGTCACTAAACTCTTAAGTAGGGGCAACCTGTATGAGTTAGTGATGTGACACATCCAGAACTTGCCTTTTACCTCAAAAAAGATTGCAATTTATTGTCACTTTTAAAGGAAATGTCAGCGGAGTTGTAATGCCATATGTTGAAAAAACAGGTCTGAAAGTAAAAAGGAAGGTGATGAGCAAAGGAAGTAAATGTAAGTATCGTATTAGCCCACCCATTTGGCTATGACAGTGGCCATTAAATGGCTGCATGAAGTTGAGGGGGCAAACTTTCAGAATGTAAGAGATTTGTGTATGTTTAAATGTTTAGATTAAGCCAGTAGAGAGGAAGAGAAAGAAGATAAAGAAAAGAAAGGTGATTGTTGAAAAAGAAAGTGATCTGGGAGAAAGAGGATTGGATCCATTTAGATGGAGTGCTTAATTTTAGGCATGGAGGGCATTGTTTTCCAGAGTGATGGAGGGAGAGAATAGGAAAGATGGTGTGAATGCAAGCAAGAACTACTCCCATCATAATAGCAGCTAAGAAGAAAGCATTTGTTTCAAGAAATAGAGGGGAGTCAGCAATGTAGCTGAAAAGCTCTGTTGGCTCTGGGGGTTACAGATTTCATTGCAGCACTAACCTACATGGTTATATATTTTTGCCCAACAGTATTTAGTTGACGGAGTGTATTTGAAGTAATGTAAGATTGAGATTTCATCAGATTGTTTTTGTTTTGTTTGTTGTTTTTGATAGCAATAAAATGAGGCCTTGAGGGTAAACATATTGACAGGGTGATGGCTGAAGAGGCAAATCATGAAATCCAACATGGACATGCACAGGAGGAGTCTCAACAACAGGCAGAAAGTATAGCTTGAAATAACAGAGCCCTCAGTAAGTCTGAAGAGGCTGTGTGTTGATTTGCATTAAATGAAAGACCTTCAGAGCCAGGAAGTTGTGTTTGAGGAGACATCCAAATTCTTGATTCAAAGGTTTGGATGGGTTCCAGATGCTCAAAAAGTCATGGATGTGAGGATGGCAGGAGTGGGCTTCATTTAGCCTTCCAAGGTCAATATAGTTACAAGATCAATGGAGTTGCTTCACCCCACTCTGAATTCAAAGTCTACATAATATGTCATCTATGCCGTTCAGTTGACAACAATCAAATACTTCATATTATGTCTAATTTATTCTTAATAATATTAGACCACTCCTGTAATTATTTATATTTCCTTGCTCCAACTCCCAAATTGGATTGAAACACCCAGTGCACTGGCATTACATAGATTTTATGTAAAAGGGACCGTAATGTTTATAGCACCTTTTACATTGTTGTCAAAAATTGTTGTATTATTATTTTAATTTCTTACCTGTTGTTGTAACACAAATGTTTTTCTACCAAACTACAATTTTAACTAATTGCTGAATTTATAAAACTCCAAATCTACCTCTCAAGTTATTTTAAAAGTACTGTACATAAGTTTGTGGATTGCTAGCTCTGTTTATAAATGGGGCAGTTCTTTCATATAAGCATCAACCCTTATATAATGTATTCTGAGATACTATCAAGTAAAGGCATTACCATGCAAATAGTTACAATACAGATTTACTTAGATATGCCTAAAATTAATGTTCCACTCCCAGTATCTCCATGTATCAAAAAGAGTAAATGGCTTTCCAATTGATGAACTGTCAAGTTGTCAGTGTTTATTCCACTGCCAGTGGCTAAGTGTATACAATGCCCACAGCCTTATCACCTCGAGCAGGGGGAATGTCAGCTCTCATAAACTGACAGGATTGTGTCTGTTTGGATTTAAATGTGAGATTGACCATGTCCCAAATTTTGGACTAGTCTCGGCTCTCTTGGCATTGTATGAGTGGAGGTTTCTTTTTTCTGAATTTGAGGAGAATGTAAAAAGGATTGTCTAATGTTCACTGATGTTGATCAAAACGAAGAGCTCTTCTGCTTTGATATTTTTTTACATGTTCTTTTCCTTTGATGTAAGGTGGTGTTTCATTCAGTAGAGATGGTACCTTCAAGGTATTAGACACCGTACCCTTGAAGATAAATTCAGGTAAACCTCAAAGCCAAATTTTTAAATCATCCAGGTTTTCTGTTTTCTTAAACTTTCTCCAAGAATATGTTTGTTCTTTTTTCTGTTCATCAAAATACAATATTTCCAAGAAGAAAAATACTTTGATAACATCCTATCCAATCTCCTAAAACTAATTAGAATACATAAAAACCAAAGATTAAATTATTTAATATAAAGTATCAATCTGTGTTTTTTTTTTCTTTCCTTAAAAGAGAAATTCTCCACAGTGTGTTTGTTTGTTTGTTTTGGGGGTTTTTGGTTTTGGTTTTGGTTTTTTTGCTTATATGAAGTGTTCTTTGTTCAGTTTCATTTTGCCACTGCTACTCATTTTTTATTATGAAGATGGAGTTTCAGCATTAAAATTTAACACTCTAGACTTATGTCTTTGATCTTTATCACAAACAGGAAGATAAGACCAGGAAAAAATAGATTAAACCTGGTTTCACAACCCATCTTAATTGCATAGTAATGCTTACTATCTTCATAAAATTGTTTTCTCATGTAAGATGATGAAATAAAATGGTAGCGCAGAGATATTGTAGCTCCTAGGTCTAATTGCTTCTCAGATAGATTTAGAATCTTTACTCAGGTTCTCCAACATTAAATTCACAAATATAAAACCTATTTTGCATTCTTGGGAAAACTAGCTGTTTTTGCAAAGGGTATTATATAGGTTGTCATTGGTCCATTTTTAATAAACTGAAATATTTTACTGTCTTGCAAATAGAAGGGGAAAGAACAGTTTTACCTTCAAATGGCCAATGATTAAATGTTTTCCTGGTATTCTTCAACATTATATCTGTGTTCTGGTTCTGGAATATGTAAATAGCCTTTACCTTTACTATTAACTTGTTTTATGTTTCCTTCTAACACTTTCTGCTCACTGAAATTATATGCATACATGTAATTATATATACAATCTTCATTTTTGTGTGTATAAAATATATGTGTATGTGTGTTCACATATAAATGTAATGTATTTACTTGTTTGCAGTAAGGTTTTCCCATTACAATGTAATTCTGTGGGATAAGAATGTCTATTTCTTACTATTCATTTCTTACATTCATATAGTAGATGTTTGTTAAGTATTTGTGAATGAACTGATGAACACATGTGGATACTAGCATGATAATCTGTAAGATTCTTCGCTGTATCTATGAATATAAGAACCATGTTTTTTATTCTAATGAAAAATTAGTATGTGCACACAAATTAATTATTGGCATGCCACATTAGAAAATGGATGTGTGATTATAACCTTTCCATCAATGTATCCTCAATACCTTGCAGAGTTGGACATTTGATCACCAAAACTATAATCAGTTATTCTAAGGGTTAAGTAAGATTATGTATAATTTATTTTCAGAAATTCATAGACATAGGGAAATAGTGGATTGATTTTTCCAAGCAAATAGTTAGAGTAATTTTTCTAAGCACAAGGGAAAGACCCTTGGTATTTGTGAATCAAGATTGTTTTCTAACAACTAGGCTAGATTTAGTAGATTGTAATGTGGAAAAGTATATAGCCTTGGCTGTTCAACATACCTGGGTTGAAATTCTGTGTGATTTTAGGACCACTAACTCAGCCAGTCTCAATTTATTTGTCTATAAAATGTGAATAATAATACCTATCTCTTAAGAGGATTGTAAATATTAAGTAAAATTATGTTTGTAGGATACATATTGAGGAATAATTAAAGTCATGTCAGTTTGCGAGTGGGCAGTAATCTATGTGATTCATTTTAAGGCCAGTGGAAAAAAATGCAGTATAGTTACTATTCTGATAAGAAATTGCCACGTGAGGTGGGGAAAGTCATTTCATTTTAGGTGTGATTGACAGAGCATTATACATGACAATCACAGTGATAGCATGAAACATTACCTTTTTGTTTCATTTAATATTCTTTCTGACTCTAAAATTCTATAAGTCTGTTAATCAAGACTTAGGAGCATATCCAGTTTGATGGGAAGGTAATAGCGGAGAATCTGGTAACTAACACAGCCTGCATAAACCCAGTCTTCATAATTAAGCCCATTATTGGAAAATCTGCCATCCTTACTGTCATATTTCTAACAATGAATTTATTGTCTTGGAAGGTTTATATAATGGAGAGAATCTAGAAAATGTTGTGAATTGACAATATGTTGTGAATACAACAGCTTTTTTTTCTCCCAGTCTCCTTTATATATAATACACAATCATGATAAATTTAGCTCCATCAGCTTTATTATGATATGTCTTCAGGAAAACATTTTGTACCACAAAGTGATGTGATAATCATACTAGTACCTTGTAAAATTTCCAGGGTGTTAGAGTCTCAAAATTCTTGACCCCAGCAGTTTCCTGAAGGGTGAGAGAACTGTGCACTCTCAAAAAATGAATACTGTCAACTGGATCAGTTCTGCTTTGAAGGGAGCTCACCTACTATTACTACATAGAGGAGAAAATGACAGTTGTATCCAATGATGTTTACAGTTACTCTGACCTTCCTGGAGGGGTTTTCTGTTGCTTGGATTGAGATGACTTCTGAGGGAGTCTTGCTTCATGCAGGCAACATTTATTGCCTCTTGTAGAGAACAGGAGCTATCTTTTCTGGTGGACTGGATGATGCTGACTTCTCCAGCATGGGGCAAAGATCCCTGATAAGGTAAATTCCAGTTGCAAATGTTGGTGGAAATAGAATCAAGAGCTTTTCTGGAAGTACTACAAAATTTGGATTGTTTGCTTGGTATGGATTACTTTTGTACTTTTGAGGAAAGGACTTATTTGAGGAAAGTAGTTGCTATTGCCATGCAGACACTCAGGGAATGTTCGCATATGTATGTTCTACCAAAGAGACTCCTGGGTCTGTGGTTCCTCTCTGATTGGGTTAAGAGTTCAAGACCATTCCTAATACAGAGGAAGCAAGGTTCAGTTTCCTTCCTAGTCCAGTGGACAGCACCCACTGTGAGACACACTGAAATCTGCCTTACCCCCCAACACACATGTGCACGTACACACACACACACACACACACACACACACACACTACCAATAAACTCTAATCCAGCTCAAATTCAAATACACAATGTGATGGTACATACTATCCACTGAACAACTTCATTTCCGGTTTCAGCTACAAATGGTAATCGATGTCCAAAATCCACTGCCCAAGGAATAATCATTAATGCAATCTAAATTAAGGAATACACAGAATTGAGAAACATTTGTTCGTATGTGTACTAATTTTCCAAGGTTTCATTGCTGTGATTAAACTTTAAGTGGCAGATATCAAAGATTTATTTCATAAAGGTTGCATGAATGGGCAGATCAAGATGGGATCAAACAGTGTGAGTCATTTGTCCACCTATATTGGAAATTCACAACAGACTAACTTGTAGTACAGTGACTCATGGTATGGTAGGTTCAGTTGACCCATAATCCCAGAGGTTTGTCATTGCACCTCAAATAATTTGCTTTCTCTCACCTCTGAATTTCTCTGTAGTCTGTCAAAATATTTGATTAAATATCTCTTATTCCCTCTAAGTCTGTCTTGACTTCAGGGGATTATAAATTCTCCTTCAATAGGAACTGGGTTTATATATTGTAATGATTATAAAAATTTAAATAGTCTGGGCCCATAATCTCACACAATTTGCTAATAGAGCCTTCATAACTCATTTGTTTGGGGACCTTCATTCAAACTAATGAAAATTTTGTTGATATCAGTGATGAATAATTGAAATTGTAATCATGGCTTTTGGTGACCACTGATTCTATCTCCTTCTTCCTGCCTCTCGCCCTCCACCAAGTAATTTTATTTTTCTTCATGACCAAGACACCTAATACACTAAAGCTAGTCAGACACCATTAAGACTTTGGTCCAAATTAAGTTGTTCTACAGTGATTGGAAAATGGGGGGGGGGATTGATATTTATTAACTTCTTTTGAAGAGAAAGTACATTATTAAGAAAAACTTGTTTGAGACCTTGGGTTGGCTGGATGTGTAAACTATTGCTTCCTTTTAAGGCTCTGCTATCAGTTTGAATATGTTTCCTCCAAGGTTTCTTTCTTGGCAAAAAGGTGATATATTGCAATAAAAATAAATAATACAATTTGTTGCATTTCCAAAGAGTGGAAACCAATGATTTGTGTGCTAAAATCAATGTATTGACTGTGCTAAAGACAAGCACATGTTATTTGGCAACTGATCTTCATCCCCAACAGCATGGAGACTATTAACATATGCTTGTGAGTGGACATATACCAGAAACATATACCTTGTTTCTGATTATACTCTGGTTTTTGAGGGGAGGATATTCAAATGTAAAGTTTTTTTACTGAGACCTTAAACCCATACAAACCATGGATGTAAACATGTCCTTATTTACCTGATTGTAAGTATTTCTGAAAATTAGATTTTCTCCTTTAAAAATTTTTTTGAATGTTTATTTACTTTGAGAGAGAGAGAGAGGGAGCATGAGCAGGAGGAGGGGCAGAGAGAGACGGAGACACAGAATCCGAAACAGGCTCCAGGCTCCGAGCGGTCAGCACAGAGCCTGACACGGGGCTCAAACTCACAAACCGTGAGATCATGACCTGAGCTGAAGTCAGATGCTCAACCGACTGAGCTACCCAGGCGCCCCAAGATTTCCTCCTTTTAATAGTGCCTTTCTTTAAAACTATGTGCAACTCTATGACCATGCATAGAATGAGCATTTATTTCTAGCTATGAAAAATGAAAAGCAATATTTATCTTCGCCAATTTAGTTGTATAGTTCTATATTTAAAGAATTCATATTTAAATTTTTCTTTATAGTTGTTTAGATTGATAATCTTAAAATAGTGGCATTGTAGGCCATTGTTATTGTTAGTTTCTTTTTCTATATTTTGTGATATTTTCTGAATTTTCTGCAAAGGGCATGTAATACTATCATAATCAGAAAACATAAAAGTTTGGTTTTTAATTTATTTAATTTCTTTGTACTTAGAGAAGAGAAATAGTTTCTGAAGTTTGACAGAAGTATAAAAGTAATTTAGACTTTGAGGATGAAAGTTCTCTTGCTTCCAATTTGAAATAGAGTCTGTCCTCTACACCTAGGTTTTCATGATTCATACAAATAACATCTGTCATTCATAAAGCATTCTTCGGAGCTATTTTTTAAAAAACAGAAAACAATTCATTTACTTGTGCAGATACTATCTGTGACACTAGAATATATGATTGATGTATTATTTAAAGTAGGACTATACCATGTTTAATTAATCTGTAGCCTTACTTATAAAATATTCCAGTTTTAGAATAGGATAAAAACTTTCCAAAATAATTTTACAATATGGCAATTTTACATACATAATAAACCTCAAAATTCTTGCTATAACTAAAATTATTTTTAATACATGAAATATGTCTTTAGATGATTTCCTTTGGTGGAAGTTTCAAAGTAAGAATTCTGAAAAAGAATTCCTAAGAATTAATGATTTGTTTGTTCTAATTTTAAAAATGTATATGTTTTATATTTTTTCCTCAGAAAATTTGGTTACTTAGATTTTATGAATGAATAATTAATGTAAAATAATTTATACTTAAATATTTTCATATTACCAACAAGATCTTATTAAAATATAAATGCCCACATTGTTTCATTTATATTTTGAAATTAGTAGTTATGCTGAATCCCAAATGTTTGCAAACCACTAAAAAGCATATAAATGATTAAAGAAGTCATAAAGATTTTTAAAAACTAACAAAAATAAACCATGTCTCTTCTTACTCTGGTCTGCAGTTTTCATAGGAACTTAAATCATCAAATATATATAATCTCAAATGTTGTCATAACCACAGTAATTCTGATGGACAGTTTTTCAAAGTGATTTATTTTTATTTTTATTTGAAAACAAAGCCTTATTATTTAAATGCATATTAGCATTACTATTATCAATTATTAACTTAGAGGTTGCCGATACATGAGCTATATACTATTTATCTTGCTTACCTCCACTTCTTGTGGAGACTGCAAATGTTATTTTGAGGAACGGTGTCATTTTCCTTTTTGTTTTTCACTTTAATTATCAGTATTTTTGCCTTTCTAGTAAATTCTTTATGGATTTAACAATAATCTCTCTGAGTTGTGTAAAAGGCTAAGTTTGTGCCATGTTTTTTTTCCAATATGGAAGATGAATGTTTGGAAATGGAGATACTCTTTGAGTAGTCAGGCACTTTTAATAATCACAATAATTCAGGTATAATAAGGGCCTTTTATGCTTATTGGCAGTGAACTTTGATTTTAAAATATTCAGCAAATACACTTCATCAGAGTTATTAAGCATCATTTATAACAATAAAACAGCATTTCTGCAATTCTTTTTTTTTAATAAAATGAATCTCACTTTAAATAATAATTCTAAAAATATCTTGGACTTAATATAGATTATGCCTTAATATAGGTTATTAATTAATCAAATTAATGCATCTAGCTAAAGTTTATAATCATCCTGAGAAAGTCACTTGATGCTCAAGAGGAGAAATATACTTATCTATTGAAAATGTTTTCAAGCAATTCTTAATCAGAAGCTATAGAAAGTTTTATTACCTTGGAGTACCTGAATAAAAGTAGTTTTGTGGGTTTAAATAGAAATGTATTTGAAATGCTTTGCTTGAGAATTTCTTCTTTTGATTCATTCAAGTTTGATATGAATCTATATCTGAAACTGAGATGGAAATCTTTCAGTCCCAGTCTAATGCATTTCAGAATATATAATTGTAGCCATTTGGAATACTAATAAGATTTGAATAAGTGTGCCTTCATTAAGAGGAGACAATGTCTTTTAAGATTGTGAAAAAATTGTTATATTTCTATCTCCCATATAGAAAGTGTTGCATGAATGGATATTTTCTCTTTCCAAAGAAAATTGGAAACTGGGAAATTATTCTTGGGATGAACAAAATAATTATAAATCAGGAACTGGATTTTTATCTCATGTGATTTTTATTGGTTGAAAATCACATGTTAATTTCTCTTTCGTCTTTTTTTCTGTGATTCTAGTATCTTCAATCTCTTACAAGCAAGAAAAAAGTTTCTGACTCTTAGATGTTATTTATTTTCTAGCTGTTCTATTGGTACTAGATAAATTGATTGTACAACAGACCCTTCTATATATTTTCTTTGTTGCATATAATTGTGTTAACTGTATCTACATTAAAAATAGATACATGAATATTTTATTCATTCTTAAACATACCCAAGTTTTTCTAAATAGGCACCTTTTTTCATCCATCGCAAACATTTCTGAGGGATCACAAAATCAGGGAAAACATCAACATCATTTGATGAAACATCTCTATATTACATATCTAGTACCTGTCTGTGTTTTGTGAATTGAACGGCGTCCCTAAACCTCTTTAGTTTGCTAGAAAAACCAAGACTAGATGCCTATTTCAATGTTTTGTTTTGTCTTTCCACTGCTTTGTAAGTTCTTGCCACAATTCCAAAACCTTTACCTGTTTGAGAAAAGCAGTAAAGATAAACTCTTTTCTGTTTTTTTCCTGCATTGTAAGTATGGAACTAATCTCTAAATATATTCACAGTTACTTTGGAGTTTATTAAATTCCAAGGAAAAACTATTTAAAATCTCACCAATAAAAATTTCTCACATTTTCATTAATTCTCATGTTTAATTTTTTAAAAACTTGTTAAGATGTGGAAGCTGTTGGCCACAGTCTGTCCTACTCTTCTTTGTTCTGTCATGTTTTATGAATATTTAATTTTTATCTTTTTTTCTTTCCTCTCCCAATTTTATTTTTTAAATTCTTTTAATATTTATTTATTTTTGAAAGAGATTGAGGCACAGTGTGAGTGGGGAAAGGCAGAGAGAAAGGGAGACACAGAATCCAACACAGGCTCCAGGCTCTGAGCTGTCAGCACTGGATGCAGGACTTGAACCCATGAACTGGGAGATCATGACCTGAGCCAAAGTCAGACACTTAACTACTGAACCACCCAGGCGCCCCTCCAAGTTTTATTTTGATAGTAGAGTGAATATTGCCATTTGTTTCCTTAAGCCCTTCCTTTTCTTCTTTTGAACTACAGCCACATTGTCTCACTATGAACCTGACATTCCACTTCATCTTATTGTTGTTAACAGAAGCATATTTTGATGGAAAATAAATGGGTGCACATGAGGATGAGTTTCCGTTTCTGATAAAATGTTTCTATAAATTATTTTTGCTTTTATATTTTATAATCCCAAGTAGAATTTTGCACCCAAAATGTTTTCTGTTTTTTGGGTTTTTTTTTTTTTTTTTTTTTGGTCACAAGAGAGTCAGACAAAAATATATTGGGCCTATTATGTTGATTGGTTGATTGTCTTTTTCCAAGATGAGATTTGGGTGAATCATGGCATGGATAGCTCTATATAGTGAAGGATACAAATCATAATTCTCTTCAAGATCATATAACATTAGCAAACAGCTGTGAGTACTTACTATTGATAGAGTTACCTTTTTAAGAGACAAAATGATAGATTATAGATAGATGAGAGATAAATGGATAATAGAAAGATGACAAATGATATGGATATAGATATCATCCACTATAGAGAAGATGAAAAAATACAAAAAGCAATACAGACCAAAGGCAAACTATATTAATAATATAAACAAAGAGAGAAATGTTTTGTAAATTATCATCCTGTGTATCCTGTAGCTTTATGACAAACAAACAAATAATTCTCATGCTGCTTTGGAGTTTATGCTTAAGCAGTGTGATAGCATGAGATATAGAAATCAAAACACTAGAAAATAGTACCATGCTTATACATTGACCATATAATTTTATTAAGCAACTTATTTGGAGATAATTTGCTCATTTTTTTTGTTGAGGGAATGCATGTAGGACAAAAAAATAGCAGTAGGAGCAGATGATCAGCAAGTAACTGAATAACTTAATATTAAAGCCAGTATTAAGAAAAAAATGAAATTTATTCTGGATGACTTGAAATATAGAAAATGGCATTGTATATGTAGTGCCTAGCATTCTAATCTGATTAATCTGACTTACTTAATATCAACAATGGAAATTACCAAATATCAGATGTATCAAGAAATTTAAAAAAAAAAAGTTTTGATTGAGGCCAAAACTTCATTAAAATAACTTAGAGATTATTGAAAAAAAGTAATTATTTAGCATTACTACATTAAAAAAATATTTTTTACATTTATTTATTTTTAAGAGGCAGACAGAGACAGAGCACAAGTGGGGGAGGAGCAGAGATAGAAGGAGACACAGAATCCGAAGCAGGCTCCAGGCTCTGAGCTGTCAGCACAGAGCCCAACACGGGGCTCGAACCCACAAACCATGAGATCATGACCTGAGCCGAAGTCAGACGCTTAACCGACTGAGCCAACCAGGCGCCCGGCATTACTACATTTTAATGAGTGATGCACTTTAAATCATGTAATGACATTGTATTTAAAGATAGTATTCAAAAGGAAATGAAAATCAATAGTCTAGTGATAATAATTTTTTAAGTGTTGTAATTTAGGAAACATTCTAATCACTTTTATTTATAGAGTACCAATTTTATAAATATTAAAATTGTTTCTATGGATAGGAAGAATTTAAACCAAAGAGAAATAAACTAAGAGCATATTTCTTATTTTTATCTGATGAATCTTTGAATTCTGCTAATATTAACCACTTACTAAAAAAAAATGTGTTATAAAGTATTTGAAGTATTTTGTATTTTTTTAATGTTTATTTTTGAGAGAGAGAGAGAGAGAACAGGAGCAGGGGAGGAGCAGAGAGGGAGGGAGACACAGAATCTGAAGCAGACTCCAGGCTCTGAGCTGTCAGCACAGAGCCCAACACGGGGCTTGAACTCATGAGCTGTGAGATCATGACCTGAGTCAAAGTCAGACACTTAACTGACTGAGACACCTAGGTATCCCAGTATTTTTTATTTTTAATGTTAAGGCCTGTCTTCAATTATGAAAGTGTCATATGAATCTTTCTTTTATCTTTCCTCCATTACATAATAAAAATATACTTCTTTAATAATAACATGGTGTGTGAGTTCCTCTACCTGGTAATATCTATTCATTCCCATTTTTTTTTTCTTGACAAGGCATAGAAACAAATATAATCTTACTCAAGGTCATTGCTAGGAAAAGGATGGACAATGTAATAATATTTTTATTTTATTGAATTATAAAATATGTTATATATATATGTATATATATAATTAAAATAATACTATACTTATAAAAAAATATTGTTCTCATGGTGCCTATGTAGCTCAGTTGGTTGGGTGACCAACTCTTGATTTCACCCCAATCATGATCCCAGGGTGGTGGATGAAACCCCCAGTTGGCTTCCACACTGAGTATTGGGCCTGCTTAAGCTTCTCTCCCCCCCCCCCCCATTATGCTGTTTCTTACTCTCTCTGAAAACAAACAAACAAAAAACTATTTTCATAGAAGCATGTGATTCTTGATTAAAAAGATGAAATTTTGGGGTGCCTGGGTGTCAGTTAAACAGCCAACTTTGGCTCAGGTCATGACCTCACAGTCCGTGGGTTTGAGCCCTGCATTGGGCTCTGTGCTGACAGCTCAGAACCTGGAGCCTGCTTCAGATTCTCTGTCTCCCTCTCTTTCTGCCTCTCCCCCACTTGGGCTCTTTCTCTCAAAAATTAAATAAAACATTTAAGAAACATTTTAAAAAGAAAAATTTGTATAGTGAAAACTCTACTATTAATGGTAGGACAAGTAATAGATCTTCTAAAAAAAAAAAAGTTGGACAGAAATAAAGACCAAACTTGACACTTGCAATAAAAAATAAAATGGCAATGATAAAAATTAGCAAAAAAAAATTTTAATAGCAGTCTAGGTGAAAATCAATGAAAAATTTTGGTCGACCCCAGGTCAAATGAAACAATAATGTTATGAGTCCGCCAAAAAGTAATTTGATTTATTGAAGTCACTGAGAAGACTATATTGCAACAAAAAACAATAAAGGAGTTAAATATCTTTAATGTAAAAAAAAGGTGCATTAATACTATTTTCATGTATTTAATGGCAGCCACATGCAAAAAGAAATGATGATGTTTTATATGACGATGGTCATGTTTTGAATCAAAGACTGTAAGTTATACAGAAACAAATGTGGCTTATGCATGGTTCCTTTATTTATGGTGAGATTTGAAAAGCAGCAGGATGATGCTCATCTTTACCCAAAATATCTTCAATTATCCATTAAGGTGACTGATACTTTGCTACTAATTATGCAGTGCCACATGTAGACTCCAGCTTTTTAAATCATCTGAACAGGAGTCATTACCACTTTAAGCTGTAAATAACCTGCAACTAGAACAAGGATTTATTTATTGTCCTCTCTTTTCTAGAAACAGATTGTAAGTGTGTAGAGATGGGATAGGAAGGAAGAATTAATTGTATTGCTCTACTAGAAGAAGTAGACCTAGGTTAGGAATATCAGTAAGAGTTGATGCACCAACTAGAGTAACATTAAGACATTGGAGCCAAGGAAGATACCTTTTCACAGAAAGGGAGAAAGGATTAAATAGATACAAATAGATATAATAGATAAATTTTGCTTACTTTACCTTTTTGTTTCAAGTTGAGCTTGGTTACATTCTCAAGTTGTAAATATTTGCTTTATTAATGGTGTTTGAATAAATGAAATAGGGACAGACAGATAATAAATGATAATAGGTCCAGATACCTGGAAGACAGGTTAGTTGACTTTACAGTACTTAGTATCATGCAGAATTAAGGTTTAAAACTGTGAATATGGTGTTAAAAGGTGGTCCAGTTTCATACTTTTATGTAGCTGTCCAGTTTTCTCAGCACTATTCAAGAGATGATCTTTCCCCATTGTATATTCTTGCCTCCTTTGTCATATATTAAATGACCATATAATCATGGGTTTATTTCTGGGTTTTCTATTCCGTTCCATTAATCTATCTATTTTTTGTGCCCTGTGCCATAATGTTTTGATTACTACAGCTTTGTAGTACATCTTGAAATCTGGAACTGTGATACCTCCAGCTCTGTGCTTTCTCAAGATTGCTTTGGCTATTTGGGGTCTTTTGTGTTCCATACAAATTTTAGTATTACTTGTCCTAGTTTTGTGAAAAAAATGCTGTTGGGATTTTGATAGGGATTGAATTGAATCTGTAGATTGCTTTGTGTAATCTGAACATTTTAATAATATTAATTTTTACAATCCGTGAGCATAGAATATATTTCCATTTGTTTCTGTCATCCTTGTTTATTTCATCAAAGTTTTATAGTTTTCAGATTTTACAGACTTTGCCTGCCAGTAGATTATCAATAACTGATAATGCTATCAATACATAGATATCTCCATGTTAATTATAATTAGGCACTAAACTCCCAGAGTATTTGATCTCTCACCAGCTAGTTTTCTAGTGCCCTAAAGAAGATATCAATATTCCTTTTTAAAATAGCTTTAAATATGTTCCTGATATTGATTTTTGAAATAGTTTCACAGATGCATACATATACCAAAATTTAGCAGTGAGTACATTTTGTACTGCGTCATTAATACTTCAGTGAAGAAATTTAGAAAAGTCTGTTTAATTGCAGACCTAAATAAATAAATAAATAAATAAATAAATAAATATATTTATTATACAGACTTACATTTTTAATTTTTAAGCAAAGTCTTGGATTATCCAGATATATGTAAACATGTGAAGAAAATAACTAAGACATTCAGTTACATGTTTTACCTCATATTTTACCAAGGAATATGAATGTAATGATCATGTTTTCCTAATTAATTTTATAATGGGAATTAGACTAAATAACTTTTTTTATATTTACATATCATCACTCTTCTGGGATTCTGGTTGTTTTCTTAATTCTCTGAAATGGCTATATTTAATATTAACTAAGTAATTTGAGGTTTGCATCAAAACTATCTACATTTCTGGGGCACCTGGGTAGCTCAGTCGGTTGAACATCCAGCTTCGACTCAGGTCATGATCTCATGGTTTGTGAGTTCAAGCCCCACATTGGGCTCTGACAGCTCAGAGCCTGGAGCCTGCTTCAGATTCTGAGTCTCCCTCTCTCTGTGCCCCTCCCCCTCTCGCACTCTGTCTCTCTCTCTTAAAAATAAATAAATCATTAAAAAAATTTTAAAGAAAGCTATCTACCTTTCTGCTCCCATTATCATTAGTAAAGCATAGTTGAATGAATGAGAAGGGTGATTGTTTTTTTCCAAATATGATGCATTGCCCATACATATTAAAGTGTATAGTTTTCTTTATTAGTTTAATGTGGGAATACTAAGGTGAATTATATATTTTTTAATGTAGGATGCATTTGTACAAACTGACGTTAGCTTTTCAGTCATTCTCACTTTGCCGTTTTCTTACATACAATGCATGATTACTTTAGAATTATTTTATAAAAAAGTATTGATATTTTGCCCACACTTGAGAGAGTGATTCTCACTAGCATGTCTGATCAACTATAAGTCCATGAGATTTATTACAAAATCAATCTTACATTACTGTATTTTGAAAATAAAATCTCTTGGGGCGCCTGGATGGCGCAGTCGGTTAAGCGTCCGACTTCAGCCAGGTCACGATCTCGCGGTCCGTGAGTTCGAGCCCCGCGTCAGGCTCTGGGCTGATGGCTCGGAGCCTGGAGCGTGTTTCCGATTCTGTGTCTCCCTCTCTCTCTGCCCCTCCCCCGTTCATGCTCTGTCTCTCTCTGTCCCAAAAATAAATAAAAAACGTTGAAAAAAAAAAATTAAAAAAAAAAAAAATAAATAAAATCTCTTTATAGTTTCATTTGCTTTTTTATTCTGTATATTATCTGTATAAGAGGAACTGATGAAATCTATTATATGATATTAAATTTTAAGAATCAGAACACATATTTTGGGCACATTGCCTTTAATATTTTTTTTCAAAAAGCCAAGAATACCCTACAATGAATGGAAACAATAGAATATTAAAAGACACAAGAAAAATTATCTAGATATTTCTTTATTCGTTAGAAATTTGCAACTTAAAAGGGTGACAGCCTTTGCATACCACTACACTAAATAATTTGAGTGCGTTTAAGTAAAGCAAAAGGGGAAAGAATTGGAGCATCAACTGTTATTTATACTCAAAATCCTACTGTTTTATGTTGTGACGTTTGGTTTTCGCAAACACTCAAAATATAAATCATTGTTTGTAACCTAATAGTCAGTCTTATAATATGGTGGTCATGAATACTGTTTTCTCTACTTGAAGGGCAGAAATCCTACTGCTCTAATAGGCTGATTACAGGATTATTATGGGGTTTCTGGTTCACTTGTGGTAGATTTGGGTGAAATGGAATGTAAATGGTGTTCCCTGAAATCTCGTCAATATAAATATAGAAATACAAGATACATGAGGTAACGAGCTGCACCACACTCAGTTTAAGTGGTGGACATCCTGGGATTGTCCTAACTGAAATGTTGGCTTATAGAAGCAAAAGTATAACCACCAAGGCATAACTAGCACACAGTTCCGTGGTCTAAGTGTAGGTACTTGTTCTTGAGAATAATGAGTGATCAGGGCCAGATGGAGCATCCTGTTCATCACAGATCTCTGGGACTGGGATTAGCTATGCACTGACATAGCATACATGTGGTGAATCCACCGATATATGTATGTCTTTCTCAAACTTTAAAGAATCACTGTGATACCTCTAAAAAGCTTCAGTTTTCGGGCCCCATACCCCAAAGATTATAACTGAGTACCTTTCAAGAAGAGCTCAAAATCAGCATTTCTAGCAAGCTGGTGTCTACAGACCCACCACAATGTAAGAAACACTGATTATTGGGAAGCTTCAAAGTATTAGGAGGGGCGCCTAGGGGGCTCAGTCTGTTAAGCATCTGACTTCAGCTAAGGTCAGGATCTCACAATTCGTGAGTTCACGTCCCACCTTGGGCTCTGTGATGACAGCTCAAAGCTTGGATCCTGCTTCAGATTCTGTGTCTCCCTCTTTCTTTCTGCACCCCCCTCCCCTGCTTGTGTGCTCTCTCTCTCCCTCTCAAAAATAAACATTAATTTTTTTTTAAGTATTAGGATATATTGGGAACTACCAAAATATACGATCATTGCAGCTAAGTGTTTTTCAGCCTCTTTGTGGGATTAGATATGTACACAAGCCAATATTACTGAGAGTGTCTTGTTAATGTCTATTACAGGGTGTGAGTTCTATGTGAGATCCCATAATTTAGCAATTAGTAAGCCTGGGATTTCCAGGAGTATCAGGAAAGGGTGAAGAAAAATTCCAAATAGAATAAACTACATACAGAGAATAAAAAAGGTAAGAGTGGGCATGACATGTATAAGGGGTCAAGTCTTGAATATATGCTTGAATAAATTCATTATAGTAAATTGAACAAATGCTTATATTGAGAGAAGCTTGAAGAAGAGTGTTCCTGTTGACAGTGAATCTAGCCATCTATGTAATCCAGAGGTTGGCAGACTTTCTCTATAAATATTTTAGGTATTGTGAGCCATTTATGGTCTCTGTTTCATAGTCTTATGATCTATGTATAGATGTGTTTCTTTATAATTCTTTAAAAATATAAAACTATTGTTAGCTCAAGACTGTATAAAACAGCAGGCCAACAACAGTTTGTTGATATCATTTATACCGCCTCTGACTTCCTGCACAAAGGGATGAACTGAAAGAATAAAACATTTAAAAAATTTAAATGAATAATGAAGAATTAGCAAAAAATGATATACCAGAGCTAAGTCAATGTGTCTAATAAAGGAAAAGTAAGAAACAAAAGTGTCAAAGTATATTAAAATCAACTAATAGCATTAAGATACTTGAGCTTAAGAATCTGGTTCCAGTCTCTCAGAAGCCCAAAAGGAAATGGTCAGTTACACAGGTCTTATAATTATTAGGGTAATAAAACAGGCTAGTCCCCCTTCTTAGCATTTCCTTTTAAAAGCAGTGTCTCACAGAGGACTTTATTGTCCTCAGTATATTTATTTGTAAACCAAATATAATTATGGCTGTTTTGAAATAATCTTTTGATAAAAACTGATAATGTAACTCTGAATGCCCAAGAAGGAAATTCTGGAGGGTATTAGGGATTGCAGCAAAAATACATAGTCTTTTAAGGTCCCAGGCTGATTCAAGAAGGAAACATGAAATACCTTAAAATTGGATGTTCTTCAAATAATTAAACACATGTATTACCCACTTCAATTTGCAAGGAATCTTAAACATTTGTTTTTTGTCCAATTACATAAGAATCACTTACTCCTTGTAGAAAACTTGGGAAATAAGAAAAATCATCCTTAATCTGCCTACTCTAAATAATATCCCTGTTAATATTTTGGTGGATTTCCCTTATTATCCTTTACAAACCTGTATGGATGTATTTTATGGTCATAACTTAAATTATGCAAATATCCCAATATTTTTTAATATTTAGGTTTTTTCCATCTTAACCCTTTTAAGTGTTGTAATGAATGCAGTGAAAAGATTTCCAAAAATGAAATTGCTATACTAAAGTGGATAGCACTTTTTTAAGGCTTTTAAATGTTATTTCCTGGTTGTTGTTTTTTTTTTTTCAAAATGTTTTTCATACCACCAGCAGTTACATGAGGGTGCCTGTCTACAGAACTGTGCCTCTTTAGTCCACCTGTCAGTCTATGGAGTCACATTGTCGTAAACTCTTGATAACTGTAGAAAAAAATGAGATCAGTTTGCATTTCTATTATTATTAGTGTCAAATAAGCATATATTTTCTTCTTTTTTTTAGTTATGTATATTCTCTTTTGTTTATATTTTGCAAGCATAGTATTTTTATCACTTTTTGTTAGAATCTTCCATGCTAAGGCGTTTTACCCTTTGTCGTTTTTTAATAATACTTCTCTAATGGATGACTTGTTTTTTAATCTATTTTGTTTTGACTTACAAGAAAGTACAATTTTAACACAGTAAAATTACTTTCCTTATCCTTTCATATACTAAAGTTAAAACAGTGAAAGCCTTTCCCAGCAAGAAATCAGACTTATACTGTCTTGCTCCCTCCACAACTCATTTTATGGTTTGAATATTTACCATTATCTTTTTGACCCATCTGAGTGTGTTTTTTTTTGTATGTATTCTATGAAGAACTAAATATTTTGTTTAAAGTAGTTGAACAATTTTCTATATAGTCAAAAAGTTGCCCCTTCCCATTGATTTTTGATGTCTTAAATAATTGTGCATTACATTTTAAGTATGTTTAAATCCTAATATATAGTACTAGGATTAAATAGATAATTTGACCTGCCTTCATGGGTATGCTCCTCAACCCACATTCATTTGCTTTGTAATTAGTGGATCATCCTTCCAGAGTCTAGCTGAATGATGGTCTTGATTTTTAAATCTTGCATATTTTCATTTCCATATCCTTTTTGGGTGTTGGAGTGGGTAATTTGAAGAGTCAATGTCAGAAACAACTATTCAGATAAAAACCTTTGTAAAAAACCAACCATTCTGTCCTTCAAAAGCAGGCTCCTCCTGGTTTTTGACAATGACTCTACATCATTACAGAGAAATGCTCTTATCTTCTTTTTTTTTTTTGTACTGTATTTGTTTGTTGTTTGTTTTTAATTTACATCCAAGTTAGTTAGCATATAGTGCAACAAAGATTTCAAGAGTAGATTCCTTAATGCCCCTTACCCATTTAGCCCATCACCCCTCTCACAACCCCTCCAGCAACCCTCTGTTTGTTCTCCATGTTTAAGAGTCTCTTATGTTTTGTCCCTCTCCCTGTTTTTATATTATTTTTGCTTCCCTTATGTTCATCTGTTTTGTATCTTAAAGTCTTTATATGAGTGAAGTCATATGTCTTCATTCTTTCTCTAATTTCGTTTAGCATAATACCCTCTAGTTCCATCCACATAGTTGCAAATGGCAAAATGTCATTCTTTTTGATTGTTGAGTAATACTCCATTGCATATGTACACCACATCTTCTGTATCTATTCATCCATTGATGAACACTTGGGCTCTTTCCATACTTTGGCTATTACTGATAGTGTTACTATAAACATTGGGATGCATGTGCCCCCTCGAAACAGCATACCTGTATCCCTTGGCTTACCTTCTTGATGGCAATGGAATGGGAACATAAAAATCAACTAAAAGTGGTGTCAAGTCGTTAAAATGAATTTGTTTATTTTCAGGCAGCTGAGAGTCATGTTTTTTCTTGCGTAAAACTATTATCTGTTCTGTGATGATCATTCTTGCTGAACTTGTCTTTTGCAATGTTATTAAAATTCAGGTTACATTCAGGCAGCTAATAATAGGGATTCTATGTAAAGTTCAAATTAGTGCAGAAAGGGTTTGGGGGCACAGATCCAAAGACCCAGCAGCAGTCACTGAAATGTGTAAACAAAATGTTATTATTTTGGGCTTATTTATAATTTTTACCAAATGCAATATCGAATGCAATACATCCAATTATTATTCATTAAATAAGGCACTAAGAACCCAGTAATTTAAGTAATTTATATACATAGTGATGGTTCTGTCATTTTCAGGAAGCTAACTTCTTTATTTGACATAGATTATAATGTGATTTTACCTGGATAATGTCATAGCAAAATTATGGTTAACAAGATGAGGATTAGATCCCTTGAGCCTTTGAATAGTGGTAAAAATAATCTTAATTGTTATTTGAACTTAAGCTTTCTAATGAAACAAGCTATATGAAGAGACATTTTTAAACCTTACTTTGAAAACTCTCTTGAGGATATCAAACCTAAAGCATTTATCCTAAGCATGGAAAACCCAGGAGAAATAAGCTTCACGGTTGACCTCTGGTTTCTGTGTTCCACAATTTTTCTTCCCAGAGACGTGATCTTAGCGCCTGCGTTTATTCTGATTACTGGTTTATAGTCCCATGCAAGGAGCTGTGTTTAAGTTTGATTATGGTTTTTAGAAGTCCAGTAAAGTTAAAATCACATAAATTCCTGGCAGTCTCTTCAGGATCCCATTTTGCCTATTCCCTCATGAAAGTATTCAAAGCTCATTTGGGCTTTAGGTATCATTGTCAAATCAGGAACTAGAAAGATAAAGTCCATACTTGTCTATGTTTGGAACATATGAAGACTTGTCTCAACTTACTGAAAAACAAATCCATTTGCAACAGTTGGAAGACAGGTGCTAACTTCTATGTGTAAGGTTTACGAAAATTGTTCATTTAATTTTTCTTAACTCCCTAATCCCATCAATCCAACTGTGTTTTGAATACTCTGAAGAACCACTTTATCAAATGAGTGGGAAGTGATTAATTCAGAACATGTACAAGATACTCATTCTATAGAGGGCTAACTAAAATGTAGTCTATAACACTGTTAGCGATAGGAGAGGAAAAAAGCCACATCATCCCTAGGAATACTTGAGTCACCTGTGTTGTTGTTTTATTTTTTTTAATTTTTTTTCTTAATGTTTTTATTTATTTTTGAGACAGAGAGAAAGCATGAGCAGGGAAGGGGCAGAGAGAGGGGAGACACAGAATCAGAAGCAGGCTCCAGGCTCTGAGCCATCAGCACAGAGCCCGATGTGGGGCTCGAACTCACAGACTGTGAAATCATGACCTGAGCTGAAGTCGGACGTTCAACCGACTGAGCCATCCAGGCGCCCCTGTGTTGTTTTTTTATATAGCCAGAACAGCACCACCATTATCTTTCATACATGCGCGCGCACGCGCGCACACACACACACACACACACACACACACACACACTGAAGATTGGGGCTTATGACCCCAACTGAACCAACTGTGGCATGTCTCATACCAACCTCATAGATCCCACGGTTCAGTAATAAACATGTCACCCAAGGTGTATCAACCAGAATCATTTCCCAGAGGCTTTATAAGGGAAGCCTGTGAGCAAGGAATCGTCTTCCTTTTGATCCTAGGCTTTAAGAATAAAAGGCCAGACAGAAAACATGAATAGACACTTCTCTAAAGAAGACATCCAGATGGCCAACAGGCACATGAAAAGATGCTCAACGTTGCTCCTCATCAGGGAAATACAAATCAAAACCACACTCAGATATCACCTCACGCCAGTCAGAGTGGCCAAAATGAACAAATCAGGAGACTATAGATGCTGGAGAGGATGTGGAGAAACGGGAACCCTCTTGCATTGCTGGTGGGAATGAAAATTGGTGCAGCCACTCTGGAAAACAGTGTGGAGTTTCCTCAAAAATTTAAAAATAGACCTACCCTATGACCCAGCAATAGCACTGCTAGGAATTTACCCAAGGGATACAGGAGTACTGATGCATAGGGGCACTTGTACCCCAATGTTTATAGCAGCACTCTCAACAATAGCCAAATTATGGAAAGAGCCTAAATGTCCATCAACTGATGAATGGATAAAGAAATTGTGGTTTATATACACAATGGAGTACTATGTGGCAATGAGAAAGAATGAAATATGGCCCTTTGTAGCAACGTGGATGGAACTGGAGAGTGTGATGCTAAGTGAGATAAAAGCCATACAGAGAAAGACAGATACCATATGGTTTCACTCTTATGTGGATCCTGAGAAACTTAACAGAAACCCATAGGGAGGGGAAGGAAAAAAAAAAGTTAGAGTGGGAGAGAGCCAAAGCATAAGAGACTGTTAAAAACTGAGAACAAACTGAGGGTTGATGGGGGGTGGGAGGGCGGGGAGGGTGGGTGATGGGTATTGAGGAGGGCACCTGTTGGGATGACCACTGGGTGTTGTATGGAAACCAATTTGATAATAAACTTCATATATTGAAAAAAAAAAAAAGAATAAAAGGCCAGAGATGACTGAAGTCCTGCTCTTGGAGATAACCAGACTGACAGAGTAAAGCTAACACTCAAAGAGAAGGTGAGAGGCACAGAGAAATTGCAAATGGTGTTTGAATTCCTAAACGATCTAGTACATTTGGCAGGAAGTTTGTAATTTATGGATAAAAGGAGTCTTCCCTTCTAAATCTATTTCAGGAATAACCCTGGAAATCCTACCATCATTCCTGATGTTTAGATCATATTTATTCCTTCAGTAAATTATAGTAACAATAATAATAGGAAAGTTTATTAATTTCTAGCTAGGTATTCTTAACTGTTCTAATCCTCATATCATACAGAGATAGATGCTTTCTCTCTTTATATATAAATTTCACATCTATGAGGTAGAGCTTAAACAACAGAATTTATTTTCTCACAGTTTTGGAAGTTGGGAAGTCCAAGATCAATGTGCCAGCAGAATTGGTGTCTGATGAAAGCTCTCCTCTTGGGGTGCAGACAGACGCCTTTTCACTGTGTACACACATGACCTCTTTGTGAGGAGCAAGAGATTGAGAAAAAGAGAAAGAGTGTTCTGGTGTCTTCTCTTATAAGGACAGGAATCCTAACAGATCAGAGCCCCACCATTATGACCTCATCTAACCTTTATCACCTCCTCACAGGCCCTATCTCCCAAAATGGTCACATTGGGCTTCCCCATATGAATTGGGGTAGGGATACAAAACATTCAGTTCATAAAAACAAAAAACAAACAAAAACTATAGGGTGAGATAAATTCAACTACAGAGTAGCATGAATCCAAGACTTTACTGGACTACATAATTCACTTAAATAAGGCAAATGATTTTGGTGAGACAAAAATAGATTTTAATGAAATACAGATTTCATAAGTTTCCTTCACCTTTTGCATGTTACATGTTACCTAACTCAGACTGGGGGAATTGCAGAAGTTATAATTATGTAAATGAATACATAGAATAAAGAAGGGCCAACAACTTATTAAATTATAGCCAGATATCTAAACTGGCAGCTGGTACCTTGGTGAGAAAAATATAAAAGTACCAAGCCAAAGCACATCCATCTTGTCAGAGAGCTGAATTAAAAAAAGAAGAAAGAAGGGCTTGTTGCATGATCTTCAGAGCCCATGTTCTGTTAGATTGATGGAGAACTGAGTGAATGGTTGTCCCTTTCCTGTGCCTATTTTCAACTCATGAGGTGAAATACAAGTTTTATGACTGAACATCATAAAATTATGATAATGATGGAATCTATTTCCTGAAACCATATTTCTACAGATATATAATTTTGAAATCAAGAAGAAAAATTAGCATGTCAGTATCTTTTAATTCAGGGTCATATCTAGACACAATGCAGGATAATTTTAGTCAATGCTAGGAAGACTCTAGAATTTCCACGTCTAGAATAAAATTATGGTCAGCCCAATGCAGTGGTCCTTGTTTTGTTGAACCTTATAATCAATTGGGAGCTGTTAAAAAATACCCGGTGCCAGCTTACCACCCCAAATCAATTAAATCAGAGTCTCTGGGGGATGAGACCTGACTTTTTAAAAAGCTTATCTGGATAATTCTACTGTGCAGAAAAATGCCAGCCTAAAGTTGAGAATCCATGACCTAATTTAGCAGCCAGTTAAAGTTTTTCATCTGAAATTAAAAGACCTAATGTGTATTGACTAAACTATTCTTGTTAGCCAATATTTAGATGCAGAAATTTCACATAAAGATCGACAAAGCTTACTGAAGAACCATCAAGACAAATATCAAGTCAAATAAAGTCAAATACTATTGAGTGGCAACTGAAGATCTAAACCTACAATTGAGAAAGGGTTTAGGGAAGTGTAATTTTCTGGGATTTAATGAAGATTATGGACATTCAATGTTGGTTTTTATTTGTAAGGTCTACCCAGGCAATAAGTCTCACTAAGTAGTCTCCCTTGAAAAACTACTTGGGGTATGCAGTCACAAGCAACGATAAAGTAGGAAATTCACTGCAGCTTAGAATCCAAATTTCAATCAAATATCCCTTCAGGGACTCAAGTATGTATAAAATAAAGTCTTGCTCTCTCTTGGGCAGATTGGCATTGAAAAAGAGGATCACATCCTGGGCCGCATCTCAGCATTCTGTCGAATAGGGAGGAATATTTGTTGTTGCCATTTGAAGTGAAAGCCTCCTTTTCCTGTTTCCCAAGCATTCTGAGATTTACATATGATTTCTATAATCCTTTAGGAATGATGCCTTTGCCATAATCAGCTTCTGTTTCACCCTCAAGAAGGTAGTCACAGCAGGATGCTGAAGCGTTCAGATTTTTTTTTCAAGTAAGCAAGTGAAACTATTAAAGTCCTCTAAGCAAGTAAGTTTCTGCAAGAGCAGTATTTAAGGAACTTGACTCTCCAACAAAAGGTAGTTGAAGAAGAAAAAAGATCAGCTAGAAAACTATGGTAAAAACCATTCCAAGGTTGTAAGGACTTAAACTATCTATCTAAACATGTGTGCACGCGTGCTCACACACACGCACGCACGCACGCACACACACGTGCTGGGAGCTGCAGGATTTTTTTTAAATACAAATGTAACAGGATGGTGAATTGAAAAGTTTTTCATGGCATCAAGATACAATATAGATAGCATTCCAAAATGGATACAATGTCAAAACGAAAATTTGCCAAAGGAGGGGACAATAACTTAAATTCTTAAATGCCCTACTCACATAGAGGATATAAGCATGTTGGAAGTTAAGGATTTTGAAGGTTTCTTTAGAGACAGAGAGAGCTGTTAGGTTGCTATGAGTCCTTCAACTGCAACACCCCACCCACCCAACTTCCACCACAGAGAGTTGGAGAAGATTTCAGGCTCCACCCCAGTCAAGGGAGAGGGCTAAGAAAGTCTAACTGGAAAATGTGATATGCATTTCTTGTAGGTTGAAGGACAGAGGCCTAGTGGCTGATTCATGCCCCTTCAACATGAATAACTGATTTGTTACTACTTTGCTAGCTGATTGAATGAGAGGCTGATGCTACATTATGTAATTTGAATTCCCAGTGTTCATAGGGCAAATTATACTGGTGTCCTGTGGATTAGATATAAGCCATACAGAAGATAGAATTATCTCTTGTCTGGGTCATCTTAGATCCCATTCTAAGGGCCACATATAGTAACAAACAGATGTCATTAGAGAGAATTCTCCAGAGTATCTGGAGGTGCCACCAGATTTGGGGAAGAATCTAGCAGCCAGTGAGAATGGATACAAAGTCTGTGTGATAGGAACATCCATTAAAATGCATGTGTTGGGAAGAGAAAGGGTAAGTGTTGCTGTTTCCAAAGAATCCATGAAAGTTGTACAATCAGGACTAGGAACAGTAAAAGAAAATAACTTTCTTGTTCTATTTTTCCTCTTCTGCCTTCCTCTGCTTCAACTGTGAAGGAGCTAGAAATTCCAGTTAGAAAACTAAGGGAGCAGAGATCATAAAATAGATGATCAAGGAATGAGGAGAAAAAAAGTCAACTAAATGTTCTGAGCTATAGATTTCCTGCCTCCAAGTTGGAGGAGAGGAGAAGACTCAATATCTAATCAGTATCAGAGTTAAATTTTTAGTAAGGCTATTGATTTTTAAATTACTGAATTAAGAATGTGAACATAAGTCACTTTATTGCTTAAGAATAAGCAGAGAAACTATGAGTCCTGTCTGAATTTTATCTGAAAATAAGAGAAAATTAACTGTGCAGAATAAATTTAAAAGGATTGTGAGACACAAAAATACAGTTTTTAATTGTACTTTATGAGTATTGCCTGTACAATCTAATATTTATAAAACGCAAAGTCAGTAATTTTATAATTTTTATATTCTGACCAAGAAAGGCACAGACTAATAATCACATTTTATGTCTTTGTAGTGGTTTATAATTCCATTTTTATTCATTTAGCTGATGCTAGGTTTCCTGAAAATAGGACAGAAATAAATACAGAGAAACCTGAAGATCAGGTTAACAAGTGACCTACCCAAGATAATACGCATGTGGGAGTAGGCTTTGAAGTTAGGACCAGATATAAATACATTGTCTATAAATCTTACCTAGGGCACAGGTAAGGTAAGAAGTAGCCTTTGAAATTTCCCGAAAAGCTGTTTTCATTAATTCATTCAGTAAAAATTATTGATCTTCTTCCATGTACCAGGTATTGTTGGGGATTCATTAGGAAAAAAATAAGAGAATTTCATTACTTTC
This sequence comes from Panthera tigris, assembly GCF_018350195.1. Lineage (NCBI taxonomy): Eukaryota > Metazoa > Chordata > Mammalia > Carnivora > Felidae > Panthera > Panthera tigris. Next base: position 127,086,477 of record NC_056663.1, on the reverse strand, counting down.
ATAGTACTTTCATTCTAATACAGACAAGCAAACAATCAACAACTAGAACAAACAATGATACATCAGGTGGCGAATTTTGTGAAAATGTAAGTAAAGCAGGATATGAAGGAACTAGAAAAAGTGAGAGCTAATATATGTTGTGTAGGTCATCGGGCCTGAGAGGAGAGTATGCTTATAGACAAAGGCCACTGTGGCTGGAACAGAGTGAGCATAGGGCTTTTAAGACCTGGGAAGGAATTTGATTTCACTATGGATACAATAGGTAGCTATTCAAATAGTTTCAACAGAGGAGTCATTTTGCCTGATTTACTTTTTGTTGTTGTTGTTGTTCTTTTTTTTCTCTTTTTTTTTTTTCCTTTGTTTCTTTCCTTTCTTTTAACGGACATTGTGACTAATATGTAAGGATAGACTCTAGCGGGCAATGGTTGGAGCAGGAAGACCATTTTGGATACTATTGTAATAGTCCAGGCAAGAGGTAGGGAGGCTGTGGAAATGCAGAGGAGTGTTGTTAACTCTTCAGTTTTGGTTCTGCAGGCAGTTCTTGGGCAGCTCCAAGCTTCATTTCCTTAGGTTATATTTGTGCAATTTATAACAGAAGATCTTTTTGACAAAAAAGCTGCTATGTCCAGGGATATTCTTTACTCCCAATGTTGTGAAATATGAAACCCCTTACATCATTACCACTTCAAATAATCCTTGACCATCCCTGGTAGCTCACGCTACCTTTTCACCCTGTTAGCAGATTTCACTGAATCTACGTATTTTCTCTATTTCATGTGTTGGAAATTGTGATTGTGCATTTATTTATGTGTTTATGTGGTCATTGGTTATTTGGTTATTTCTCTCATTAAACTTTTTATTTAAATTCTGGTTAACTAGCATACAGTGTAATATTAGTTTCAGGTGCACAATTTAGTAATTCAACACTTTCATATAACACCTAGTATTCTCACTTAACTTTAAGCCTTTATGAAAGCAGGGTCTATTTCTGTTTTGTTCACTTTTGTATACAGACTTCTTGGTTTACAAGTTGATACAAAGTAGTTATTCAAAAATATATTTTATGTAAGGTAATATTATATTTATTCTTTCACTTTTGAGTCACTTATATTTCATCCTAGGGTATCCCTAGAATCTTTTTCTTATCTCTATCAAGATCAAAACACTAAAGAAAGTATCTAAATTATCTTAATTTTTAAAAATCCCTGGCCACCTGTGTGGCTGAGTGTGTTAAGCATTAGACTTCGGCTCAGGACATGATCTCATGGTTCATGAGTTTGAGCCCCACGTTGGGCTCTGTGCTGACAGCTCGGAGCCTGGATCCTGCTTGGTATTCTGTGCCTCCTTCTCTCTGTGCCTCCCTGCTCATGCTTTCTCTTTCTCTCTCTCTCTCAATCTCTCTCTCTCAAAAATGAATAAATGTTAAAATTTTTTTAAATAAAATAAAAAATAAAAGTCCCTTTACCGTAAGTAAAAAGAGAGCAGCCTGTTCCCCACAATTCCAACTGCATTGATTATATATTTATAGTAAGGAAGATAATGGTCCATCCCTCAAACATGTCCACACCCTAATCCTTGGAATCTTGAGTATGTTATATTACATGAGGAATGTGATAAAGGAGAATTATATGGGAAAGAGGAATTTAGGTTGGAATTAAGGTTGCTAATTTAGCTAGCCTTGCAATGAAGAGATTATTCTGGATTACCTGTGTTGGCTCAATGTAGCACATGAGCTCAAGAAGGGGAAGAGAGAGGTAGAAGAAAAGGTCATAGAGCTGTGATCTGCATGGATAAGACCTGACCTTACTGACTTTGAAGATGGAGAAAGTAGACAATAAACTAAGGATTGCAGATGCTTTTAGAATCTGGAATTGTCTCAGTTTGAAGCCTGCAGGAAAATGGGGACCTGGTTCCTACAACTACAAGGGACTTAACATTGCCATGAACCCATATTAGCAGGACAGAAATTCTCCCCTGTACTTCCAAGGAATGCAGTGATGCAGACATGTTGATGTTAGCCTGGTGAGACACATACTGGCCTTATGACTTAGAGAACCCTAAAACAAATGCATGTTAACTAAATTTTTTGGTAATTTGTTATGCCTACAATAGAAAACTAGTGGAATTTCCTGTACGGCCATTCACTTAACTATCTTGCTTGTTAGTTTTTAAACTTCATATTTCATGTGTAATTATTTCATAACATGGTGACTGATGTTACTTGCACTTTGAAAACTGTTTCCTCAAAATCTTATCACTAACATTAATATTCTTAAAACCTGGACTGACATCGATAGTGAATACTAAGATCAAAATTTAAATTTAGAAAATGTTCTGGAAAGTTAAATATTAACCATGCCATTTGTTTGCTAACAAGGCACTTTCTAACATCTCCTATTGCTTTCTTGGTGTTTTTGTTGTTGTATTATTGTTGTGGCTTTATTTTACAGTTTCAGTCTTGCAGTTATTACTCAGAACTGTAAGATTGGATTTGAGGAAATGAGAAAAATTGAAAGGCAACTTGAATGTATTTATTACTGTAACTTCTCAGAAGGCTCACTAGCAGATTTAAGAGAAAAGAAGTAAACAGTCTTGACACTTTTGAATTGGATAAAGTTTCTGTTCCACTGAAGAATTTTAGGAATGGTCACAGAAACTCAACATTCTCATGAGTGGGAGAAATGAGTCCCTTCCTAGCTCTGTCTTCCATGTACAAGAAGGAACTAGGAAACTTTGAAGCTATTCTAAGAATTATATTTCTTTGGTAGGAAGGCTGGCTGTGCAGAAAGGCTGGCTCCTGCTACAGGGCTAGAATCTTGAGAATAATTTAGCTTTTCAGGAAAAAATATTGTGTATGTGCCACAAAGTCTAGTCTGAGATTTTGTTTTGTTATTTTCTGAAAAAGAAAATAGAAAAGAAAAAAAATCCATTTCCTGAATCAAGTTCAGGTTTTTAAAAATATAACAGCTTTATTGAGTTATAATTCAACTACTATGAAATTACCCTCTCCAGTGGTTTTAGTGTTTTCTCAGAGTTGTTCAACCCTCGTCTTTTTTATCACCTTCCCCCAAAGAAACTCTGTAGCCAGTAGTAGTCACTGGCCATTTCTTACTTCCCCCAAACTCTGGCCACTACTAATCTACTTTCTCTTCTCTGTGGATTTTCCTATTCTGTGCATTTCACATAAATGGAAATATACAATATATGGTCTTTTGTGATTGTCCTCTTTCACTTAGCAATATGCTTTTCAAGCCTCATTTTTGTTGTAGCATGGATCAGTATTTCATTCCTTTTCATTGGTAAATAATATCCCATTGTCTGGATATACCACATTAATTTACCCGTTAATCAGTTGATGGACATTTGAGTTGTTTTCACTTTTTGGCTATTATGAATAATGGTGCTGTGAACTTTTTATACTAGCTTCATGTGACCATATTTTCTTCATTTCTCTTGGATATACACCTAGAGGTAGAATTGATTATTCAAATGACAACTCTGTGTTCAACATTTTGAGGACGGCCCAACTGTTTTCCAAAGTCACTGTAGCATTTAACTCCTCAGTAGCAATATATGAGGGTTCCAATTTTTTCACATCCTCAGCAAGACTAGTTATTATCTATTATTATCATTATTATTATTACAACCCTAGTGAGTGTGAGGTGATATCTCATTGTATTTTGATTTGCATTTTTCTAGTGATTAATGACAAGTATCTTTCATGTGCTTATTAGCCATTTGCATATACTTGAAGACATATCTGCTCAAACCTTTTGCCCAGTTTTAATTGGGTTGTCTTTTTATTGTTGGCTTGTAAAAGTTTTTTCTACATATTGGACACAAATACCTTATCAGATACCAGATTTGCAAATATTTTCTACCATTCTTGAATTGTCTCTTCACTTTCTTGATGGTTACATTTGCAGCACAAAAGTTTAATTTTGATTAAAATTAAAAGTTAATTTTGATGAAGTCCAACTTCTCTATTATTTTTTTGTCTTTTTTAGCTAGGGTTTTTGGTGTTATATCTAAGAAACCATTATCTAGCCCAAAATCGCTAAGATTTACTCTTAAGTTTTCTACCAAGACTTAGAGTTTTAACTCTTACATTTAGGTCTGTGATCCATTTCAAATTAATGTTTGTACATGATGTGAATGAGGGACCCACCTTTATTCTTCTGCATGTGGACATCCAGTTGTCCCAGCATCATTTGTTGAAAAAAAAAAAGACTGTTCTTTACCCATTCAACATCCATGGCTCATTTGTGGAAATACAATCAACTATAAATGTGAACCTGCCTTTTTGGACCCTCAAGTCTGTTCTTTTATATGTCTGGCCTTTATTAATACTACACTATTGTGATTACTGTAAGTTTGTAATCAGAATATGTAAGTCCTTCCAACTTTGTTCTTTTTCAAGATTGTTTTCCATTTTCCAGTGAAAGATCAGTGTGTCAATTTCTGCAAAACAGGCTGCTTGGATTTTTGATAAACATTATTTTGCATCTGTGTATCAAATTGGGGCATGTGGCCATCTTAAAACTATTAAGTCTTCTAATTCATGAATATGTGCTGTCTCTCCATTTATTTAGATCTTTAACTTTTTCAAAAATATTTTGTAGTTTTCAGCATACAAGTATTGCACTTCTCTTGTTAAATTCATTCATCAATAATTATTTTTGAGGGGCATCTGGGTGGCTCAGTCACTTGAGGTTCTGACTTTAGCTCAGGTCATGATCTCACAGTTTATGGGTTCAAGTCCCACATCGGGCTCTGTGCTGACAGCTTGGAACCTGGAGCCTGCTTTAGATTCTGTGTCTCACCCTCTCTCTGTCCCTCCCCTGCTCATGCTTTCTCTCTCTCTCTCTTTCTCCAAACTAAATAAACATTAAAAATGTTTTTAAATAATAATTATTATTTTGATACAATTGCAAATGGAATTATTTTATTAATTTTGTTTTGAATTGATTATTGATAATATACAGAAATATAATTGATTTCTTTATATGATCTTGTATCCTGTGGCCTTGCTGAAGTAGATATAGTTTCTTAGATGTACTGCATATACTTGCTGATTTCATTTTATTTATTTAATGTTTATTTATTTTTGAGAGACGGAGTGAGAGAGAGAGCATGTGTGTGCACGAGGGGAAGAGGCAGAGAGAGAGAGAGAGAGAGAGGGAGAGAGAGAGAGAGAGAGACAGAGAGAGAGAGAGACAGAGAGAGAGAGAGAGAATCCCAAGCAGACTCCACGCTGTCAGGTCAGAGCCAGACAGACACAGGGCTCAATCCCATGAACTGTGAGATCATGACCTCAGCTGAAATCAAGAGTCTGGTGCTCAACCAACTGAGACACCCAGGTGCCCCAATGTCCTTGCTGATTTTAAATCAAATATAGGATAGTTAGTAAAACTTTTACTCCTATGCTTTAAAAAAAATAGATCTGATAATAATTTAAATAGAAAAAGTATTTCTATAATACCTCCTTTTTCTATAACCATATGATGCTTGCTTCCTATAAACTCATGATCTATTGGAAACACATAAATGTCTTTAAGGCCCCATACTGAACATATACAAAAGAGTAAATTATTTATTTTGTTTTTAAGATACATCCATTTGTCCTTCTATGCTTAGAAATAAACCTTTTGTTTTACTTGGCTTCAACTTAGAATTGTTATTAAATAAATTGAAAGTATTTAATGTGTCCAATAATTTTACTTTCAAAATAGCAACATGATACCACAATGAAACATAGACACTAGCAAAATTAGCATATTTGCAAATAGAGAATTAACATTGGATGCATTTTATCTTCTCTTTCTTTTGCTGTATATTTGTAGTTTAATGTTATTTATAATTTAATGTTATAACAGAAATCATAAGACATTTGGCCTTTAAACTTTCAGTTGGCAATTAAGAAAAATAATATCACTAATGCTTAGTTAATATTTCAAGTGCTTATTAGCTATTTGTTATAAAAACTTTAAAATGACTATAGTTAATTTTTAAATATAAAGAGAATTAAAAATATATCTATAATGTAGTTATTCTCTACCATTGTTCTCTAAATTTAGGTACACATTGAATATATTAGCCGAGTGTAAAGTGTTATCCGTATTTTCATCAAGTGTATTAAATTAAGTGAAACCACTCTAATTTGACACTCTTCTCATCTCTGCCTCCACTCCGTTCACACAAGAATTATTCCTACACTGTCTGTTAATCTTTGTAGTGTTAGTTTCTATAATACTGAGTGTTTAAAAAGTGTTTCTTAAATGAATGAACAAACTAAGAAAGAGAATATCTACTGAATTTTTGAGGAAAAATAGATAACTATGGAACAGATTATTAAGAGAGGTTCTAAAGAAAATATTAGGCATAAAGATAGGCATAAGATTTCCATGATCAGAAAAGAAAAGAGGGGGCGTTTGAGACACGAATGAGTCTATTGAAGTGAAAAGGCGATTAAATTTGATGAAAAGAAGAAGATAAATTCAAATGGACTAGACACAGGTGTGGGCTTTATAGGCAGAGGGAGAGAAAGAATCTTTAAGCTGGGCAGAGAGCCCAATGTGGGGCTTGATCTCTCAACTGTGAGATCATGACCTGAGTGAAATGAAGACCTAGATGCTTAACCAACTGAGCCACCCAGGCCCCCTTTTTTTAATGAAGGTTTATTGGAACATGGCCACATCCATTTGTTTATGTATTATCAGTGGTTGTTTTTGTGCTATAACAATGGTGCTGAGTAATTGGGACAGAGACCATAGACTGTAAGACCCACAAAGCCTAAAATATTTACTCTCTGGCCTTTTATAGGAAAAGTTTGCCAGCCCCTGGATTAGAGCATCCATGAAAGTAAATAGGGGAGAATAAGATTAGGAAGTTATCCTGATGCTAGAATGCAGAGCATTTAAACTTGCAGTTAAAGAGTTTGGACTCGATTTATATTTAAGGTTGGTCAGAGGAATAATGTGGATGCAGGTGGTAGATCAACCCTGGCAGCAACATAGGAGGAAGATTACAGCAATGAGAAGAGACATTCAGGAAGAACAATTAACCAACTGCTAAATGTGGGAGATGGTCAGGACCTGAACTATGGTGGCAGAAGCCAGCAAGGGGAGCGGGGATACTGGTGGTAGAGAGAATGATAGAAAAGGACAGATTCATAGAAAAATAAATGCTCAAGGAAAGTCACTAGGAATGTGGGGAAAAGAATGGGAAGAGATGCCAATAATGATTCCAAGTTTTTGATAGTAGGTTATTGGAAGAATAATACTGCTCTCCTGCTAGAAACTGAGAAAACCACAGAATACATTGGCTTTGAAGGAATGATTTTGACTTTTTATTGTAAGCCATGTTATTTCATGAGGTAAGAAATCTCAGTAGAAATGTCTGGCAGGTAATCAGAAATGTGGGGCTGGAGCTCAAAGGCAAAGACTGAAGTAATGGTATTGATTTGAGAGGCAGTGGTTAAAACCATGAAAGTAAATGAGATCTCTGAGGGAGAACTGGTAGTGACACAACACACAATGGAGGAACTGGTCGTAGCACTAGGAAGCGCTCACTCATCAGGGACACAAGGAAGAAATGGTGACCCAGCAAAGGTAGTAAGAATTTTATGAACAGAGCAAAGCATCACATTAGCTAGGAAGCAGTTTTGGGATAAAGGATCCAATTAATTCCATTAAATTTTATTTGAGTATAAAATGAAAATACAAAAACACTTTATAGAGAGCTCATGGTCTACTAAAGAGAAGCGTTTTAAATAGAAAAAAAGAAGAATTTTTATACACATAGGGAAAAAATTATGATAAAATCATGGGGAAAAAAGAAATAACTATACATTAGGAAGTTAAAGAGTGTTTTATCATGACTTTGGTATCTTTAAAAGTGGGTTTTGTAAACAGAAAATATGATGTTAGAGTTGCTTTGATTTTAAAATTAATGAATGATTTATTAAAGTTACAAATAAAAAAATCTACTTCCTCATTAAGGTTTTCACTGTAGAAGCTTTTAGTTGTTAGCCTCTCTCTTTCCCTTATTCTCATTGTCCCCCTCCTGTTTTAATAATCAGTTTTAAAACTTTGAATAATATTTGGTTTCATTTAAGCAGTTAATTAAACATTCAAATATTTTAAACTGCAATTTGTGTTAAGTATATGTGATTTCCCTTTCAAATATTCTTCCTCAGTTATATGATTAACAAGATGTCCCAAGTATGAATATTCTAATAAATTTATAAATATGTGGTTTAATTTTTTTATAAGCTCCAATGCAATAAACAAACAATGAAATTTCTACTTTAAAATAGCATCTAAATTAGTTATTCAATCATATGTTTCTCCAATTAGGCACATCACAAGTAAATAGATATTGAACTTTACTAGCACACAAAGTCATAATATATCTAACATCAGGATGTTAATATGTCTGGTTTTATTCTCTTAAAGATTTCTGTAATTAATTTGAAATCCCTCTAGATATGGAAGAATCTTTTCTGTTAAAGTAATAATAAGGTAATCTTCAGCAATTTGGAGGATACTGAGACAAGATATTAACAGGCTCTTATTCAGGATTATATTGGAATATACTGAGGTTTAGAAATAATCTTTCACATAACTTTATATATTGGAAAGACTTATGTGATACGGGTCTCTGATCTAATTATGTTAAGTCTGTAATTATGTTAAGTCTTCCCACATTTGTATACAACTTGATTGGTTTTATATATTTTTTGACTCCTTAAAATATATAAATGCTTTTTTCTCTACTTAACTTTAAAGACCTTTAATCCTGATGGAATCCTTTACTTTTTTATATCCTCTAAATCCACACAATTATTAGGTATTAAAACTGGTAGCCAAGTTAATTGTGATATATCTCATTGAACCAATGTATTCTGAAAATATGAAATCACAGTAAATCTTAGGCTCTGTGATACATTCTGTGTCAGCCCCTTCAGATGAGTAAGGCAAGAGTAGTTGATATGATTGGAGAAATCTGCTCACATTTTGAACCATTGTATACCAAACTTCAGAGCTTAGACTTTATCTCATGTGGCAGGTTTTGATGTGTGTGTGTGTGTGTGTGTGTGTGTGTGTGTGTAGAGAGAGAGAGAGGTTTTTTTTTAATGTATTTCATTAAATATATATCTCAAACATAAACATCTGAAATAGTTCCTCACATATGAATCTAATCTCCATGTTACCTTCTGCTGCATAGGCTTCTGTTGAATCATAAAACTGGTAGGTTGCAAAATAGTGAACTTAATATTAAATAAATTTCCCCTGGAAAATTTCTTTATGTCTTCATGGTTCTGTATTCTCTGGGTTTTAATGAATCTAGGCTTATGATTCTGTATTCTCTTGCTTCCTAGATTTACACCCCTCCTATTTGAATAGGTGCTGTGTATTTTATGGTTTAAATGGGGAGCAGGATTTTTATTATCTGATTAACACTGACTATGGGAAACATAGATTATGACCAGTCAGCACTCCTACTCATTTCTTAAAAGATCTTACAGAAAAACTGATTTTAAAAAATATAAATAGTTATTCAAATGTAATGATATTATGATTTAAACTTCTTTCAGTGAACCTGAATTCCTTTAAGATGTTAGGTGGGACAAATTGTCTTACGTCTTTCTTCTTGTGGTTGTGTGATCTGAGGAAAATAAAGTATGAAATTCAATAGTCAACAAATATTTGACTGCCTCTTATATGCCAAACACTGTTTCAGGCACAGAGGACATAGCAGTGTCCAGAATACACAAAAATATAGTCCCTACCCTGGGGTTGGGGTAGGGTTTCATTCTGGTGGAGGCAAGGAAGTAATATATATATATATATATATATATATATATATATATATATATATATATATGTGTGTGTGTGTGTGTGTGTGTATGTGTGTATATATATATATATATATATATATATATATATATATATATAGTGTGTGTGTGTGTGAGAGAGAGAGAGAGAGAGAGAGAGAGATGTATGATGGAATTGGCAAGGGAAATTAAAATAATCAGAGGAAAACACCTTATAGGCAGAGATAACAGCAAGAGACAATTTCAGAGGTGTGCTGGGACAAGTGTCCTTGAGGAACAAAAGGGAAGAGACTTATTTAGCTACATCCAAAAAGTAGCAAGAAATAAAGTCAGGGAGGTAGTTGGGAGAGAGCAGGCCTTGCAGGATTAGATGTGAGGATTTGGGTGTTTACTGTCAGTGAGATGGTAAGCCTTTGGAGAGTTCTGAAAATGGGAATGATATTACTTGACTTTTTAATACGATGTAGACTATAAAGTAAGTGGGAAAGCTGGGATGTGCAACCAGGCAGTCTCTCTCCAGACTTTGTTAACTCAAGCAGCATGGCTCAGTGAAACAACTGTAGAGAATTGAAGTTTGGGAAATCTGGATCCTAGTCTCTTACTGGTACCAGACCATATCGTTATGAGTGAGTATACTGGGTGAAATAAATAGGTAATATTTGAAGATTTTTCTTACTTTTAAGCAAGAAAATGTTGCTTCTGCAATCCTGAAAATGTTGGACCACACATAAATAAATCTGGGAATCATATAAACCTTTTTCCTATATGGAATACACTTATATGATTCACTCATTTTTATAATATTATAAAATAGCAGTAAATAACAATCCTTTATAAAATTACCAAAATCTATTCCATAAAGTATGTGTTAAAAAGGAAACAAAACAAAACTAACCTCATTTTGCTAGTTTTACCACAAGTTTTAAAGTTCATGTATACAATTACAGTAGAATAGTGGAATAAAATATATTCTTGCATTTTCATCCCATTGTTTATTGGCAGTATGGGGGAAAGGGAGAAAAATTAGTTAAGTGTTTATTTTCTTTGTAAGTACCACATTATTCTTTAATATGAGATTTTGAGATTGATCCTACTACTTAGGCCAGGCTAAAAAGTTTGAGCTGCTCTAGAAGGGAGAGAATTAGTGTTTCCTTAGGAATCTCTTTGCCTTAGGGGCACCTGGGTGGTTTAGTCAGTTGAGCATCCCACTCTTGGTTTTGGATCAGATCATGATCTCATGGTTCATGGGTTCAAGCCCTCCATAGGGCTCCCTGTTGACAGTGCACAAGCTGCTTGAGAGAGATTCTCTCTCTCCCTCTCTCTCTGTGTCTCTCTGTGTCTCTGTCTCTCTCTCTGCCCCTCTCCTACTTGGGCACTCTTTGCACAGGTCTGCCCTCAGGTAGTATAGACAACTGCAAGGACCCAAAGCAGTGACACTCTTGAGCAATCTCATAGGTCTGTCTATAGCCTCTTGCCCCACTAATCTCACAAAACATTTTTGAAATGTGTGCCCACAATACACAGGAAGGGAAAGGTTGTTATATTAAATGGCATGTGCTTTTAAATTTTATTAATATAACCATATATACCTCAATGGTTATATCCTCTGTATTGGACAAAAAGTTCCTTTCTGGTTAATGGTATTTTGTTTCTATAAAATGATACTCTTTCCCTGGAGATAGATGCTGTTTATATATAATTTTAGCTCCCAGACCTTGCCCCAAGTTTCTGCTCCTAATGAGTTACCAATGCCGAACATGACATAATCACCTAGAGATTTTGTGAAACTTATAAACCTATGAACAGACAACCAAGACAATAGTATCAAATTCTCTGAGAACATGTATTTTTAGGGATACACATTTTAATAATGCCAATTTTTTCTAAACTTTGAGACCTATCAGCTTGAGGCATGTATAGGGGCAGTTAATTCTCATTACCTTGGGAGCTGACACACTGACCCTGGGTGCTCAATTCACACTCTAGGATATTCAATGTGGGCAACAGGAAGAATTTATATACCACCTCTGACTGTCCTGATCTATTGCCTCCTTTTTCAAAGTACATAAAGCCCCAAAAGTAGCTAAACCAGCAGCTTCAGGTTATTTGGAAAACATTGAACTGGGAGCTTAGTTACCACTGAACTTTACACTTTCAGAGAACAGATGAACTCCAGTGGCTTCACAGAATTCATGAACATTTCAAAACCTAATTTCAGGTAGCACTTTATACACAGTAAGGACCTAGCTCAATCACCTACAATATTTCATGTCACAGAAGTATATTAATGGATGCATTATGTAGTTCCAAGCATTAAACATTTTATAGTTAGGTTTCACTGCTCATTACTTTTGCACTAACAGTCATTTTTTCATATCTAGTTTGATTTTTCTTTCCTTAGAAGATGACACATTTTCTACTTTTCGTACTTTTTTTTACTGGCAGTGTCTTGTCTCCTTTTATTAATGTTTAAGTTTTCAATTTTCTGCTCTAATGTGCCCATATAAGAATAGCTTGATTCATTTATATCAGAAGAAGAAAATGAAAACACAAGAATATTTTTTCTCACTTTACTTCTTATTCCTTTAAATGTAAATTGAAAATATTAGCAGTCATAGACTCATCTACTAAAGTTTTCACCACAGTTTAAAAGAAATGAGAACAATAGAAGGGGGTTACATTTTCAATGCCCCCCATTATACTCTTTTTTTGAAAATGGGGCAAGATATTAAGGTATATTTATATATACTGATTTTTTTGCAAACTAATAATAATAAACACAATAGTTATATGCATTATACAAGTGAAATCACATAATTATTTTATGAATACTGTAAATAAAAATGCAGTTAGAATATAAAGAACATTTTTGTGTTTTTAAAGAGATCTTATTCCTTGAAAATGAAGATTAATCAGTCATTATATTTAAAACACCTGGCCCACACAGTAGAGGCTCAATAAGTATTGGGTGAATGAGGGAAGGAGGGAATGAGTGGGTGGTTAAATGAATAGATGCTCTACCAATATTTCTTCCGAACTAACTGCAGAACTGGAAAAGGGGATAAGACTGGAAAAGGCTTACTTTTTTTTTAGCACAAAACCTTTGCAATCTCTTAATGTGTCATTCGATTTTCTATACCAGCAATCACAGGCAAAGTGGTATTATTAAAAGCAGTCTATGAAATTGTGAGTCCAATATGTAATACTTTGCTAGAAAGCAAATTGTAATACAAATATTGCCCAAGTAATTTTATGTAGTTAGATCATTGAAATAGTATTTTCATGTCATTTCCTAGGTCTGTGCACTTCAAATACCTTTTAAGTTCTGCCATCTTACAGAGTATTAGAATTCCTCATGGTTGGGCGCCTGGGTGGCTCAGTCGGTGAAGCGGCCGACTTCGGCCCAGGTCATGATATCGCGATCCGTGAGTTTGAGCCCCGTGTCAGGCTCTGTGCTGACCGCTCAGAGCCTGGAGCCTGTTTCAGATTCTGTGTCTCCCTCTCTCTGACCCTCCCCCGTTCATGCGCTGTCTCTCTCTGTCTCAAAAATAAGTAAACGTTAATAAAAAAAAAATTTAAAAAAAAAAAGTATTCCTCATGGCTGAGAAATTCCTTGTCCCATTGTTTCTCCTTTGGCCAAAGATGTCTAGGTACCTCTTCTTATTTTATATTTCTGTATAAGACAGTGAATATTCTATATATAAACCTTGGTTATGAAAAGGAGAAAATAAAATCTGCATTATAAAAGAAGAAATATCAGAAACCATATGTTTCAGTCTTAAGTCTGAACACAACTTTGCCTTTATCCCTGGACATATTAAAAACAATACTAAATAGATAAAATTACAAGAATTCCAGTAACATTTAAAACAAGAATGACTGTGTATATTTTTTCTATATTTGTTATTTTTACTTAAAAATTGTATAAGGGAAGGAATTAAGTATAAGCTCCTGATATGTCTAAGATGAAATATAGACGTTAATGGCAAAATGCAGGTTTTAAAAACTTGTTTAAATTTAGCCAAATCATAATATCACAAATGCTAAAATATAGATTAAAGTTCAGCCTTTTAAACAAGGATTTGGAGTACCATGAAAGTCAAGAGTTGACAGTGACAGTGTAATTCTCCCTACTGATTTAGGAATAAGATTGCATAATTGGTAATCAAGGCAGTTTGTGTGTTTCTGAAATAAAATCCTGCACACTGAATTGGATCTATGAAGACTAAACTTTTTTTTCTAAATCCAGGAAAAATGATTTTTAGTCCATCTAACTTATTTTCTGCTAAGATTTTAATAATCTTTAGATACAATACACTGTGTAATTTCTTTGAAAAGAAACTGTAATTTCTGCCTAAATATTACCTAACTTTCAGATAGCAATAAATGTCAGAAGAAAAACCATTTGTTTGCATATTGTGAATATGTCCTTGAATTTACATAAAACATTGCAATAAGTTGTGACTTATGTGAAAAACAAAACAGGACTATTACATAAGCAAAGGTCTTGAGTATTCTGTAAAAATAGACTTCAACCACCATACCAGTTATAAACTACAGCCCTCACTTGTAAATCAAGGTTCTTGGAATGTTGGCTTGATGGTAATGAATGAGTTGCAGCACCTAACACTGCCTGTTAGGCCGATGGATTAATCAGAAAATTTTAATTACACCAATAAAATCAATGCTAAGGATCGGCTCCCAGGGTTACCAGACAATTTAATTTGGTTCCATGTTCAAACTTAGTACTATTTACAACTTCATCGTCCTCCATTTTATAACCTAAATCTGCATTCCAATTTTAAGAACTGCATGTTCCTCCCTGAATTCATGCCATCCTTCCTCACCTCCTTGTCTGTGCTTTTTGCCATTAATGTCACCTAAGAGCTTCCCCAGCACTCCTTCCTTCAGCCTCACTCTCTCACCAGCACACATTTACCTTACAAAAAGCTCTCCATCACTCAAGACCGAGTCCAGAGTTATCTCCTGGGAACCTCTTCTGATCGCTTCAGGAAAAACTGTCTTGTTTTTGTTTTGTTTTGTTTTTGTTTTTGTTTTTTTGACTTGCAAAGGATTTTGCACATTGACTGTGAAGTTTATCCTAATCCCACCAGTGTTATATACAATCATTAGATTAGCCCCTCTCACAAGATTATTCTTTGCCTTCTGAAACAAATTATAATTATTTCGTATAAAATTTGTCATCCTCTGAAATTAATAAGTAGCGGTGCCTGGGTGGCTCAGTCGGTTGAACATCTGACTTCTGTGTCTCCCTCTCTCTCTCTGCCCCTTCCCTGCTCACAATCTGCCTCTTTCTGTCTCTCAAAAATAATAAATAAATGTTAAAAAAATTGAAATTAATAATCAAAGAAGTAAACTCCTCTTGGAGTAACACTTGATATAATAGAAAATCAATGTCTCCCTAAGACTTAACTCAAACAGAAGTTTCTTTATCCTTTTTTTTTTTTGTAAGTTTATTTCTTTATTTTGAGAGTGGTGGGGAGAAGGGCAGAGAGAGACAGAGAATCCCAAGCAGGCTCCACACTGTCAGTGCAGAGCCTGATGCGGGGCTTGAACTCATGAACTGTGAGATCATGACGTAAGCTGAAACCAAAAGTGGGAAGCTTAACCGACTTAGCCACCCAGGCACCCCAGGAGTTTCTTTATTCTTCAAGTGAGCAAAATAATGATGGGATTATTGTGAAGCTACAATAAGAAAAAGTATAGAAAATAAAATACCCAGCAAAAGGTAACCTTGGTAAAATTTTTTTCTCTTTATTCCTTATGACCTAAGTGAGAGAGGAATAAAAAGAAGTGAACTGATATTGTAGCTTACCCACCCATGTGATTGATCATCTTATTCAGAAAAAAATATTATCATGGAGTTGAATACATTTTATGAATAAGTTTAGAAAGTAGTTATTATCTTTTCTGCATTGCTACTGTTCTGTGTCTGAGAGAAAAGCATATGGAATAGAAGTATAGGAAGAAAGAAGTATCAGACTTTACCTAAATTACCTATTTATCCAGAAATGAACTCGGGGGAACCAAGGTGACAGTAACATGAGAAAGAACCCAGATGCCTCACTTCAAGTAATCGGGAAGTTACGAAGGAGAGAGTCTCCATAGTGCTGTCCCTGAGGCAAGGCAGCTAGAAACTTACAGGCCAGTTTCCAACACCACTCTGTAACCTCCAGTAGTGTCATGGCCTCAGAGGAGAAAATATGCTTTAGGAGCATTTCTCATGGCAAGGAGGCAATCAGAGAAATTATGCTGAATTAAGAAGAGATTAAGAGTTTAACTAAAAGACATTTGCTTCTTTTTATTTTGCCTCAAATGACATTTTAAAATATTGTACTAGTGTATAAACATGTGGTATCAACATGTTAGGCAAATGGCTATGTTGATGGTCTATTGTTGAAATAAAAGAGGCAACATTCACCTAATCAAGTGAATAGATTCACTGTAGACACTTGACAATTGGTCTGCTATTGTATTACCGATTCTATAAAGGAAACCTAGTTAGAATTTCTCTGTTACACAAATTTTGTCAATAGCAGTCTATCAGAATTACAGGCATAAAAGCTTATAATGTGTCTTGAGGGAATGAATGGATAAATTAGAAGGCACTATTCTCCTCTTCCCTAACTTTACCCCTCCTAATAATTGAACATAAGCAGCTTATAACTAAAGCTATCTAACCCTGATAAATTATCTCCACATAATAAAATTTCCCCAAATTTATCTTAAGATAGATGTTTTCCATCAAGAAGTATATTTTTTTCATATAGATTTGGTATCTTTTTTCATCAGACTTTATTGGCAGTATCTTCAACTGATGTTCAACTTTTCTTCATTGAATGCCTGTCACATTAGAGACAGGAATACAGACATCCTGAATTTATTCAATAGCTTGGTTTTTGCATTGTTTTCAGAATGATATTATCGAGGTGATTTGGCAGTTGGATTCATTAAACATCAGAAAGTTTCAAAATAATAATAGTGCCATCAAAATTGTTGTTATACTTAGGGATCTACTGTGCACGGAAGCCACATCCAAATGGAATACTTCTGTTCACATCAAGTAGCAGCTGGGTGCTGGGTATCTGCTGCTTAGGATCCAGGACTTCAGAACTTGTGCTAAATGCATGCACTGCCTAGGGCATTCCTGCTGCTCACCGTGATGGACAGGTGGTCCCCTGCCCCTTGTGCAGCACCAGCATTGCCCTTAGATGGCCACCTTCTTGCGGGAGAAATGGAGTCTAACCGCCTCAGGGGCTCCATCTGGCCAAAGCCAATTGGCTAGCACATACCTCTGAGCTTCCTTACCTACATCTTTTTTTATTATAAACATTAAAAATGAGACTATCATTTCATATATACTGTTTTCATTGAACTGTTAACCGTACATTGATAAATTGTGTCAAAGTTTGTGTTTAGAATACAATACAACGTATTCTGACTTATTTCTATAAAAGCTTGAAGAGGTCTCTTCACATGAGTTTCCCAAATTTATTTTTCTGGAATGTCCCCTGGTAATTGTGTTTCCTATGCTTAATTTTTATGTTTTTCTCCATGTGATGTCTATAACAGCCTTGCTAAAATAAGTTTTGCCCTTTTTAAATATTAGATTGATTTTCTGTTCCTGGACTGAATCTTTCTCAGTGATCTAAAACATCTTTCCTATTATTTTCTTTCAAGATAGATATAGTATTTGTTTTATTAAGCGTGAAACAGTGTGCATTCTTTTGTCAAAAAAATGTAATACAACAGGAAACCTTTTAGAAAGTTGAGTAAATCTATTTTTAAAATGATAAAGTCATTGTACGTATGTGTCAGTTATAAATGGTCACTTACCGATCCTGCAGTGTTTTGGACAAAATGGTGGTAAATTTTCTGCAGAGGGAGGAAGATCCATAGCTACATGATTAACTGTTAACCATTTTGTTTGAATGAGAGCATAATGAATCTTTTTGGCTTCTGTTATCATGCTGACACAATCAAATAAACATGTGGGAGAAAAATGTTATTAGAAGCAACAAATATAGGGCTAATTCCTTCGTACTTTTTAAAAGACTCAGATTCAGTACAGCTCCACAAAACTGGCTATAACTTACTACATCTATTTCTCTAAACGTAGCTTATTAAATGCATTGGGATATGTGGCAAAATGAGACATTGTTAGGTTTCCAAAAAGGGAATTCTCTTTTTTTTTTCCATTTGATCTGCTCTGTTGAAATATGATTTATATCTCCTTAAAATAAATTTTAGATAAAATAATTTTATCTCCTTAAAATAATTTTAGAGTTTATATCTATCTAATTAATCAGAATCTACCTTTAACATATTTTTATATGATTTCATATGTTGTGGAAGGACCTTAACAACAGTGTATTTTCAGTTCCTCTTTCCCATCCTTTGTGGTACTGTTGTGCTACATTTTATTTTTTAAAATATATTAAGTGGTATTTATTTGTGTGTGTGTGTGTGTCTGTGTGTGTGTGTGTGCGTGTGTTCAGTGTAGTTAACATACAGTGTTATATTAGCTTCAGGTGTACAATATAGTAATTCAGCAATTCCACATATTACCCAGTGCTCATCACAAGTGTACTCCTTATCTCCATCACCCTTTTCACCCATCTCCCTTTATCTCACCTCTGGCAACCATCAGTTTGTTCTCTATGGTTAAGAGGCTGCTGGCTCAGTTGGTACAGTATGCTACTCTTGATCTTGGGGATTTGAGTTCAAGACCCTCATTGGGAGTAGAGTTTGCTAAAAAACATGAATTATAAATTTAAAAAAAAAAGAACAGTTTTTTTTTTTAAAGTCTGTTTCTTGGTTTGTCTTTCTCTGTTTTTTTTTTCCTTTCCTCATTTGTTTTGTTTCATAAATTCCACATGAATGAGATCATATGGTATTTGTCTTTCTCTGACTGACTTATTTCACTTAGCAATATACTCTCTAGCTCCATCCACATTATTATAAATGGCAAGATTTCATTTTTTATGGGTGTATGTGTGTGTGTGTACTCACTTCCGATACATACATCTCACTTCTTTATCCATTCATCCATCAGTGGACACTTGGGCTGCTCCCATAATTTGGCTATTGTAAATAATGCTACTTTAAACATATGGGTACCTGTATCCCTTTGAATTACTGTTTTTGTGTTTTGGGGCAAATACCCAGTAGTGTGATTACTGGATCATAGGGTGGTTCTATTTTTAACTTTTTGAGGAACCTCCATACTGTTTTCCAGAGTGGCTGTACTAGTTTGCTTTCCCACCAACTGTGCAAGAATGTTTCCTTTTTAAGGGATACTGGTTACCTAATTTTGCCCACTCCATAATAGTCAATTCAGCTTCCTCCGGTTCAGGTATTCACACATATTAGTACCTATAGAGGCTCTTTATCTTGAGAACTTAAAAACATAGGAATTGGATTTGTTTCTATAACAAGAACATACACATACATTTGTTTCCTTTTACATAAAATATACAGCTAATACAATATGGGTTTATGATGTCAGTTTACAGTTCTCTTGATTAAGGAGCAGCAGTCACCTTTATTCTGTGTGGCTAAAAGCTATTTTCTTCTGTATGCCCCAAAGTCAGCATTGGGATGTCTGCTTCTTGCTTCAGAGCTCTTAATGTTATTTGTAATATGGATGTACGACCTACTGAAATATTTAAGGTGGCTTAAAAATATTTCTATGTCAAAACAACTAAAGGTAAGTGATAAAAAATATGTGAAGCTGGAGTAAGGTTTCACACCCCTCTTCTAGTAGCCAAGATATCAGGTCTAGATCAGTTATGTGGTTTCTGATGTATATTAAAGTGCTTAGGGATACAATTTTTCTTGGGACGGAGAGAAATGTGTTTCTTTTGGTCTTCATAAAGAACACATTATGAAAGGCATTGACTCACTTAAAGATCTAAAAACTGACACAACTGCCCAATAGTTTATAAAAATGGCAAAGTCTTTGTAGTATATTAACAATAAATTCCACGTGAAAGGGTTTCAGTGTTACTTATGGACGGTTACTAAAGTTTGGTTTTACAGGAACGTTTCTGTGGCATGTGACTGCTTATGAGTGTGTGTTCATGAATGTGTGTGGTGGGGAGAAGTGCTTTCTCTCTAGAGGTGGTTGAGGAAGAGGAATCCTCAAGAAAAAACGATATTATAATTCCAGTCCAGTAACAAAGATTTCTGTGATGTAATTAGAAAAATAGTTACTATGGTATCTAGAGGACACAAAAAAAATTAGTCTTCACCTACAAATATATTCATATTTTATCTTTAGTGACAGGTGTCAACATCAACTCATTTACCTTTCATTTTCCTTTTTTTTTTGTATTATTGGTTTTGCCCTTATATTTCTTTAACATTTGAGTAATGGTAGCATCTATGCATGCATTTTTATATTCTTTTTTCTATCTCTCTCACAAAAACATACAAATTTATATAAATGAGATCAAATTATCTGTTTTCATCTGGAGATTTTTTTGTTCTTTCTCTTTCTTCCATCTCATCAAAATCTGGCACTTTATTTTTGCCTCCCCACTTAGTATATTAAAAGCCTAGTGTTATTAATTTCATATTTTTCTCTGTACTCATATAATCATATACATATGCTACATATATACACATATTCTTATTTATATGCAAATACATGCCTATACATACATGCATGTGTATTTTTTTTTACTAAGAAGGGGATATTGCTATACACATTTTTTCTATCTTTCCTCAGCCAGATTACCTCATGAAAATCTCTTTGAAGGCTCTTAAGTCATCAAACATGGCTCTAATTTGCTCCTTGAAATGACTGTATAATAAACTCATAGAAATAGTTTATCACAATCAATTCACTCATCCCCCTATGGACGGGTAATGACTTTGTTTAAAATTCTTGCTTACTTCAAAAAATGCTGCAGTAAATATCATTTACCTATAATATTAGAATAAGTTGGAATAGATTCCCCAAAATGGAGTTTCGTAGTCAGATGTATGCATACTTTTAATTTTAGTAGATGTTGATAGATCACATCCCTAAAAGGCTATATAACACTTTACATTTTCACTAAAAATGTATAATAATACTGCCTTTTATTCCTACAAACCATTCAGCAAAAATACTATAGATCTTAATAAATGTGCCTATGTAATGGGTGTAAAGAGGTATTTTTAATCTAATTTGTTTTTCCTATTCCTGACCTGGAGAAACTTTTCATGTATTTTCAACCATTTCATTTGTTCTTTTGTGAATTGTCTATTATTAAACTTTGTCCATTGGCTTATCTTTTCCTTACCAATTTGAAAGGGTCTTCTGTGTATAGAAAGTTATTCCCTGTGTGTTGTCTGAATTACAAATAATTTTTCCAGACCTGTTGTTTTTCTATCGAATTTTTAAAAAAATTAAAAAATTTTCAAAAATGCTTAAATAGATAAGTAATGTCTATATTTTATTTTATAACTTTGGGTTCCCAGTGTAATTTTGAGAAGATTTCCCTAACCACAGATAGTGCATCTCCTAAATTTTCCTGAGAGATACTTTCTTTTGTGTTTAAGACCATACTTCACCCATAATTTTTTTTTAATTTTTTTTCAACATTTTTTATTTATTTTTGGGACAGAGAGAGACAGAGCATGAACGGGGGAGGGGCAGAGAGAGAGGGAGACACAGAATCGGAAACAGGCTCCAGGCTCCGAGCCATCAGCCCAGAGCCTGACGCGGGGCTCGAACTCACGGACCGCGAGATCGTGACCTGGCTGAAGTCGGACACTTAACCGACTGCGCCACCCAGGCGCCCCTTTTTTAATTTTTTTAATGTTTATTTATTTTTGAGAGAGAGAGAGAGAGAGAGAGAGAGCATGAGCCAGACAGGGGCAGAGAGAGAGGGAGACACAGAACCCTAAGCAGACTCTAGGCTTTGAGCTGTCAGCACAGAGCCTGATATGGGGCTTGAACCCACAAACTGCAAGATCATGACCTGAGCCGAAGTCAGATGCTTAACCAACAGAGCCACCCAGGCGTCCCTATAATTTTACTTTATATGTGGGAAAATAAGGGTTTCATTTTAATTTCCTTTCAGATGTTTAATCAACTTATTAAATAAGTAAATATAATTACACATTGAATTTAATTACTAGTGTCTTTGTCAAATATTGACTTCTTATAGTCACTGAAAAAACTTCCTACTTCTGTGTTTGATCTATTGCTTCTCTTTTACCAACACCAGGTTATTTTGAGTACAATATATCTGTAGTATGTTTTGATAAAGCAAGACAAGTATTACTCTTTTCTTTATAGTTCTCTTATAGTTGGACATATATTTTTCTACTTACAGTTCAAGATCATTCTCTCCAATTCCTGCTAAAGCACTATGGTGATTTTAATTGAAATTACATTAAAGTTATGTATTAATTTGAAGAGATACTAACTGATTTCGCTGAAGATTTACTAAGTATGCCATGTAAGTTATTAGGACATAGTGGGGGTAGAGGCAATTTGATGAATATTAAATGGTATAAATGATAATTCGAAATGGAAAATTTAGTTAGAAACAAGTATCCCAAACTACACTTGCACTTCTTCCCTATTCCACCGGTTACTTATAGAGCTGTGTAGAGAGTACTCAGCTTTGTATGCATTTTTAAGTGCTGTGTTTTACTCCTAATTTTTGGTGAGATTATTTTCTTTTTCTTTACAATTTGCCGTTCGTTTATTTTTGCTGATGATCTAAGCTTTGTATATTTATAAGAATTTGGAAGAACAGATTTCATTAACATATGTTTATTTGACAAAGAGAGTTTTCCCATTAAGATGTAAAGTCCACTGGGGCAAGAGTCAAGTCAAATTTTCTTGTTATTGTTCCTCCAAACCATAGTGTAGTGCCTACACCGTAGAAAATGTTGTCTAAGCACTAAATTTTTGAATGAATTAAATGCTTGACGTTAGAACTGCAGCAACAATTTAAAATTCCCTTTCGCACAGATGTAAGAATGCCATACTTCCTGTATGATAGTGCTAAGCCAGTATGTTTTCTTATTATTAATGTTTTTGGCCATGATTGTCATTAAGAAATATATTTCAGTTACAACTGACAACACATGTATGTATTTGTCCCATAAAATAATATTTACCTATCCTATGTACACTGAATCCTGATGTTATTTTCCCTGTTTTATATGGTTATATTTCATTTTTATGAATCAAGAACAGCTCAAGTAGTTTCATGACCTACTAAAGGGATAAAATCGGTTTTAAAAATTGCCTTAAATATTATCTTTTTCACACCTGAAAAGTAATATTAATAATAATACATAATAACAGCACTCCTCTGAGGCAACTATATACTAGGTAGTTTCAAGTGTTTTGTAGACATGGACTTAATTTTTATAACACAGTGTGGAGCTGTTACATGTATACAGGGAAGCACTGAGAGGTAAAATAACTTGCCCAAAGGCACAGCAAGCAGCAGGGGTGGGATAGGAACAGGACAGTGTCCTTCTAGCCTCAATGCACCTAACTGCAAGAGTCTGTCACCTCTCCATTAGCAAAAGCTTGACCTCAATATCATTCTGCTGGCTACAATGACCAGTACGGAGGGGGTGAATAGGTTACGATGATGAGAAATGCGTGTGGTCCAAGGAGACTAAAGTTCTGAGGCAAATGTTCCTTTCTAATGCTTATATCAATCTATGTGTTCTAATACCAGGTATCCATACTTAAAAGACTCTAGGTTAAAAGTTGCCTGTGCGTTAGTCATCATGTCTGTTCTCCCCAGCCTTGATTTCAGGCTTGTCTAATTCACTGCAGTGCCCTGGAGAGACTCGTGATGTTCAGAGGGCACAAATAGCAGCTCAAAGCCTCAGAAGACATCAGGAACTCGGGCACATTTGGTATTTTTGGTATTCTGATAGGTGTGATTTTTTACAGTGCCTTCACAGTAAGCAAATGCCCACATATGGATAATGCTATACTGTTAATGAAAGTGGGTTATGTGATTGTTTTAGAGAAACTCAACCAAGATGAGTAGTCCATAAAACTGATGTTGTGCTACCTTACAGTCATTTTTGTTCATGGTAACATTTTCAAAAAGTACTCTGATTATGCTTTTGCAATTCTGTGTACTCTGAACACAAACTAAGATTCTTCATTTACATTTTACCATGAAAGAAATCAAGAATATACAAGTTACTTTTTAATTACTTTATACATATGCAGCTAACAGCTCTAAGCCATTGGGCTGTTTCATCTTTCTCATTCCCCATTTTATGGGGAGTGGTGGTGTGAAAAAGCATCAGGCCAGTGATGGGATACAGGCTTTAAAGTGCCTGGGCTCAGTCAATTTGACATCTGACTCTTGATTTATGCTCAAGTCATGATCTCACATTTCATGGGTTGGAGCTCCGCATTGAGTCCTGACAGTGCAGAACCTGCTTGGGATTCTCTCTCTCCCTCTCTCCCTGCCCCCTGCCAAAATAATTGAACTTAAAAAAAGGGGGTACAGTCTTTAAAGTCAAAGGGCCATGGTTACAATTTTGGCTTTGCCATGTGGTAAGTGCATTAGTTTGGGCAAATTATTTAACTTCACACCCTCTGATCTGTAAAATGAGGAAAATAATAGGACTTCCTATTGGATTTTCTTCAGTGGTCCTCACTGTGTCTGGCTTACCACAAACACCAAATGAAAGATCTATTTTGTTATAATTTCAAAAACTAGATTGAAAAGTTGACCTAAACAGCAAGCATGTAATCGTGTGGTACCTATGACAAACGTTTCAACGCTAATAAAAGTCATTTGAATTCCTACATTGATTTAGAGATGTTAAGACTGAAAAAGTTATAAAACGTTAATGTCTATTATTTGCTCCTCTGACTTCTTCCAAAGATTATGCTTCTTTTGTTAGTGTGACAAATGCAGAGACTCTACCCATTCTCTCCTTTATCAAGGTGAGCTTTGTAAATTTTGATTATTACTTATGGAGTGGTTAAATTGGAGCACCATCTGACATGATACTGGGAGAGCTTTCCATAAGGTGGTATACATAAATGTATTTGCTTTAGTAATTATCAACTTGTAATTTTACATACTTAGAGGAAAATAAGAATGCTCCTTTTTAGTGTTTATTTATTTTTGAGAGAGTGTGAGCAGGGGAGGGACAGAGAAAGATGGAGACAGAGGATCCAAAGTGGGCTCTGCCCACGTGGGGCTCGAACTCACGAACTGTGAGATCATGACTTGAGCCGAAGTCGGACAATCAACAGACTGAGCCACCCAGGCGCCCCTAAATATACATATTTCCACAATTTGTCTGGTTTTTTTTTTTTTCATGTAGTATATATTTCTAGAGAAACAGCTGTAGTCCTTGTCCCATATCTTTGAGACACACACATAAGGGACAGGGGCATGATCATCCTGCAAGTGTTTACCCCTGCATCTTGCACCCTATGCCTGGTTTTGTTTTCACTCACCAGGGGCTGACGGAGGCTATATTGTATGCTTAGCATGGTGCTTGACACCGTGGACAATTCAAACGCTGGGGAAAAAATTAAAGTCGTGTTAATAGAAGAAGATATGGGCTATGAACAGACCTAGGAAGTAATGGGTCACAGAAAGTAAACCATTACTATTGTTGCTGAAAAGAACAGCATTCTTTCAGACCCGTTTCTTTCCCAAGTAGAACTCTGAGGTTATAACAAAGTTGGAGACAAACTCAGATAAATTTGTGCCAGCAGCTAAGGGAGTTCAGACATCCAAACAGAAAATGTTAGTCACTCCATCCTTGCCACCAAATTTAGCTTAGTGGAGGCTCTAAAGACTTAGTTGCAAATTTTTTAAATAATAGTTTTTATATTAAAACATGTTTGTCCTCTCTAAGATTTAAAACTGCCACGTTGTTGAGAAAGAGGTCATTACTGAAACATAGTTTCTCTTGCAAGTTCACAAGTGCCTTCCCTGCTTCTTTTTCCTTCTTGATATAGGTCCCCTGAGCTACATTGTAAGGCGTAATCCTCTCTCTTAGAACTGTCTAAATACAGTAAGCCCCAGTAAAAACAGACGGTCGGTGTGATCATTTTTAACAGCCCTGGAGTTGTCCATATGCTATTCAATAATGTGGCATCTGCATGGCCCTTTAGCTGTGGAGTGTACTTTAAACATAAGCAATTTTTAAGCAACAAGGTGTCAAACTATTCACCCATGTGAGGAAAATCAGTGTTTCTGCACCCCTGAGTATAATCAGCGAAAGCCTTTAGAGTGCTTTTAACCAGCCATCCTCCTCATGCACAGGACGTGTTCTTTTAATACAGTTACTTTACTATGCCTCCAAGTCAAAAAAATTTTGTGAAGTAAAATACTCATTCAATTAACATTGGAGTCACTAAGCCACTGCTCTACTGGTATTTCCTACCAAATGACACATAGGAGCATTTATCTGGCTATGGGCAGTGCTTCTACATCCTACCCTCCTACAGCTATATACGGCCATGTCTAATGCAGGCACATTCTATATGAGTAAGTAAGTAGAATAAGACAAGTTTAATTAAGTAAATTCTGAGACATCTAGGGTAGCCCATTTCATTGGTCTTGAATTTCTAACTAAAGCCAATTATGGTATCATGGTTCTAAGGTCTGTGTCCTCTCTTCTTTCATCTTTTACCATCTTTGAGTCTCTGATATCAAGCAGATTAAAAGAAGATCTAATAGGTAATAATTGCGGAGTGGTACACATATTACAGAAAACAGCACATAAAATGATTGTCACTGAAATAATTTGTGGGCCAACCAATCTAATAAGCAACTTTACAAAAAAATAAGATAGAAGAGGCTGAGCCTGGTAAAGATTTTATGGCTGTCCTATTAAATGTCGCTTTTTTTACTATTTTTTTTTAATTATTTTAATTTTTAATTTAATTTTAATCCCATTATATTTCACACACATTTGTTAAATATTTGTTCACATTGGTTTATGGATCTACCCAGTCATTAAAATATCCACATTTATCCATTCATTTACTCATACAATATTTACTGAATACCTACTATGTTCCAGGCACTGTATTAGATCCCCAAGGATATGGCAGAGAACAAAACAAAGAAGCTTGACCTTAGGAGCTCATATTCTAGTGGTAGGAGACAGAAACTAAAAACCAACATGTGAAATATATTATACATCAGATGGCTATTGGTGCCATAGATGAAAATAAACCAGGAGCAAGAGATAAGAATGTAGGTGAAAGGAAAGAGTTTTCATTTTGACTCCTGGCATCGCTGATGAAGTGATATTTGGGCAAATGGCTGGGCTGAAAGTAATAGAGCAAGTAGTGTGGACATGGAACGATGGGAAACAGAGCATGGGAGTCGACAAATTCAGAATCCTTCAAACAGAAGCTTTCCTTGTTCGTTCAAGGCCAAGAAACAGACTTAGTGTGGTTGGATCTAAGAGAGAGAAAAAATAGTTATAGGAGCAGAGGTCGAGGTGATTCACATTAAGACTGATAAACCATTAAAAGAACTTAGGTTGGGGCACCTGGGTGGCTCAGTCAGTTAAGCATCCGACTTTGGCTCAGGTCACGATCTCACCATTCATGAGTTTGAGCCCTGCATCGGGCTCTATGCTGACAGCTCAGAGCCTGGAGCCTGCTTCAGATTCTGTGTTTCCCTTTCTCTCTCTGCCTCTCCCCTACTTATGCTCTGTCTCTCTCTCTCTTTCTCTCTCTCTCTCAAAACTAAAATAAAAACATTGAAAAAAAAAAGAACTTAGGCTTTTACTCTGAATCAGGAAGCTACCAGAGGGTTTGGAACAGAGGAGTGATGTGATCTGATTCATATTTTAGAAGAGTTGAGATTGCTAGCTAGGCTATGGATGAGAGAGATAGAGGAAAAGAGAGGGAGAGATAGAAAGTGCAAGGACAGAAGGAAATTATTGATGAGCTTAGTGCAATAATAGTAAAAGATTGTGGTGTTTTTGGAGCAAGGCAGGAAAAAGTGGCCCTATTTGGGATACATTTCAAAGATAGAGTCCACCTTATTTGTTAATATATTGGGAAGGAGAATGAAAGAAAGGGAGAGGTTAAGTTTAATTACCAGTCTCTGGCCTGAGCAACAGGAAAGATTGATGCTATTTACTGAGAAAGACAAGAGAAGGAAGTTTTGTGAGAAGATGAGAAATTCAGAGTGAGACATGTCATGTCCAAATGCCTGTTAGAAACCTGAGGTGATGTAAGTGACTGTGTGTTTAAGATTAGAGTTTAGGAAAGAGGTCCAGGCTGTAGATTAAGAATAAATGCAAGGGATCAGCACATATAGGGTATCAGTCATTCACTGAGTGAGTAAAATAGAGAAAGGAGTCCAAATACTGAGCTCTGGGCTTTCCAGCATGAAGCAGTAAGAAATAGGAGGAGGAAAGAGAAAAGGAGAATGGAAAGAAGCAGCTGGTGAAATAAGACTGAAAGCAAGAGAGTGGTATCCTTGAAGCCAAGTGTATCAGTCAGAGTTGAACCAGCAGGAAATATATATCATGATATTTATTTCAAGGAATTGGCTTACACAGTTATGGGGATGGCTTGGCAAGTCTGAATTCGGCAGGGCAGGCTGTCAGGAAGGGCAGGCAGGAGCTCAAGATTCACTCTGCAGATGGAATTATTTCTCCCCTCCTGTGCCTCTTGTCTGCCCTCCTTCTTCTCCTCTTCTTCCTCCTCCTCCTTTGTCTTTTTCTTCACAAAAGCTGCAGTGTTGACATTAAGGCCTTCTGACTAATTTAATCAGGCCCACCCAGGTGATCCAGGATAATCTTCCTCATTTAATGTCACTCTATTTCAGACTTCACTTGCATCTTCACAAAAACACCTAAATTAGTGTGTGTGATTGAGTAATTGAGACTATATCCCAGCCAAATTGACAATAAAACTGACCATCACACCAACTAAAGAATAAAAAGGAGGAAGATCCACTGTGTTGAATAGTGCAGAGAACTTGAGTACAATGACCATTGGATTTAGCTACTAGGAGGTCAGTGGTGAATTTGACTATAGGAGAATTTTTTTTTTTTTTTTTTAATGGAGCTGTATTTGTTTTCTATGGTTGCTACAACAAATTACCACAAAATGGGTGGCTAAAATAACAGAAATGTATTCTTTCTGACTTCTGGAGGCCAGAAGTTCAACACTGGTTTTGTTAGATTGAAGTAAAGGAGATGTGATAACAGGTGCTCCCTCTGGATCTCTAGATTGCCTCCTCCGGCTTCCGGGGCTGCTGGCATTCATTTGCTTGCAGTGGCCCCACTGCAGTCTTTGCTGCCAACTTACGTTGCCTTCTCTTCTATGTGTATCCAATCTCCCTTTGCCTTATCCTGATAAGGGAATGTGGTTGGATTTAATGGTCTCCTTCCCGGGTGATCCAGTATAATCTCCCCACCTCAGAATCTTTGATTTAATCCCATCTGCAAAGACCCTTTTTTTTCCATATAAGGCACCATTTTACAGGTTCCACCTGATATTTTGGGTGGCCTACTACAGAGGCAAAGCCTTATTGGAGCCAATCCTGCAAAGTAACTTAGGTCAGAATGTTTCTGTGAAGAGGAACAAAGAAATGGGCAATGGCTAAGGGAAGAGTGGAAACTGGACCCACTGTTAACACCCACGGGGCTTCCTTTCCTCACATACACATCCTTCAAACAAACCTACCTGATTCCAATATTATGTATTTCACTCTCTAGTCATGCGTATCCATTCACCTCTCTTCAATAGTTAAGCAAAACACCTATGACAGGTTAATATCATTATTTGTTGTGCCTCGAAAAAAAACTTGAATGCATTTGATAGACAAGAGTTAGGTTTTGTGAGTCTAAATAACATTCTACAATCTTTCTTAATTTATTTTTTACTTTTGCCTTAAAAGTGTAGGTCTTTGTTATCAAAATCTGCAGCCAGTGCCTTTTGAAAGCATTGAATATGTTTGTCCTGTTTGGCCTGTAAGTCAGATTTATTATCATATATGAATGTGATTCCTTCTATATTGTATTCCAGAACTTTGAATTACATTACTTTTACATTCTTAATAGGTATACTAGATTTGCCAGTTAAAAAATAAAGTCCCGTGTGCTTGTCTCTTTATTTTCTTTCCAAAATGTTTGAGCCCCGTTTTACCTGTGGCATATAGTATAAAAGATATCTGGAGGAAAGGGGAGCTGTTATGAGAAGAATCTCTTACTTTTTTTTCCCCCATAATTCATAACAAGGTCTAGGAAACTGATTTACTCGGAATGACCATTTCTCTTATGCATGGACTGTCTGGTATATAGCCCTCAAGAGCGGTACTTGATACATAGGTAGGTACTCAATAAATACTTTTGAATGAAGTAGTGAATGAACTGAAAAATTATAAATAAGATCTTTCATGCTTGTTTTATTATTAGCTATTAAAGGCATTTATAAAGTAACAGATTTTAACTGGTGTGCATATATTTAGGAAAATATGCCTTTACAGATGAAAAAAAAAAAGAAATGATAATCACTTACATGATTGATACGGTACAGCAGCTTAAAAAAAGAATATTTCTCTTGAAGAAAGCATATGTTCAAAGATTATGCCTGACAGCATTTGGCTGTACGATGCTATACTTGAGAAAGTATAATAAAGTGGTGAAGGAAGAATTTAGTCTGTAAAATGGGACAGACTTGCTCATTTTAAGGATCCGTGATATACGTTTTATCAGATTTGTGACCTTGGGCTAATTATTTTATGTGTCCATTTCTTAGGGTTCTCATCTACCTCATATGATTTTTTTTTAATTAGGATAATTCTTATAAAGAGCCTAATATTGTGCCAGACATATGGTATTGGCTTATACTTTCATTGTTGTCAATCATCACCATCATCATCATGGACAACTATCTTTTTTACACAGGTTTCATAGCACAACTAGTCTTTTCAAACTTTTTATAACGTGAGTATTATTCTCCTTCATTTGACCACTTTTCTGCACATAATTTATCTGAAAGCCCCTTAAAATTCCCTCATAAAATCATACAGAAGGTAAATAAGTAAACGAAAATAATATTGTCAGATTCTGTTAACGTTTTAGGCTCTTTTCTGAGCTGCTCCATACCTAGATGATTCATAAATTGCCATTTCAGTCCTAGATTTTGCCTCTGAAATCCAGACCTCCACGTGTAACTGCCTTTGTGTCTTTAGCTCTTAGATACTTCAAAAGCAGCATGTTTAATAACGAATTTGTGACCTTCCACCCTATCTTTATCTAGATCAGGTCTTCTTTAGTCTTCCCTTTTCAACAGATACCACCATTGCCCCTCCAGTTGGGCAAATTATCTAGCAGGTTGCCTTGATGTCTCCTTCTCCCTCATTCTCCATATCCAGCTTCTCACAAAGACCTTTGATAGTCTCTCTAACTCTCCCTCAGATTTTACTTCAACTCTTCTCCAAATCTCCACTTAATTACCACTTTTGCCCCCAACCCTCCACCCCTACACCAGTTTAGATGTTTCTGGCCCAAACCCTTCTTCGTTCCACGTACCTCTGCAGCAATCACAGAGGTAAGTTGTACACTGGTTTTTAAAATTATTTGATTTGTATTTATTTAAGATCCTTCAAAGAAACATAGTGTCTATTTTTGCTCATCATTTTAACTTTAGAATCTAATGTTTTTCAAAATGTCAGTTGGAACCCGTTAGCGAGTAGTGAAATCATATTAATGGGAATTGCAAAGTATCTTTTTTTAAGGAAATAGGGCACACTAAAAGAAAGTTTGTCAGAGCAAATAAAATGTAGCGAACACACATATTGTATGCTGAAGCATTATTTTAGTTTTGAGCATATCTATGTATCCATACATTATACATTTGTGTACAAGTCTTGATGCAAAATATATTTCCTACTGTGAGTTTCAGACAAAAATTATAAAACCATGAATTTAGGGACATGACTGACACCTATGAGACATTTAATACATATCTGTTGAATCAACCAATCGATTAATGCCTTTTTCCCCTCCTTTATTATTCCATTTGTTCATTTTAGGCTACAGACTTGTAAGTGAAGTTTGCAAATAAGTTGACATATCTCTGTGTACATTTTTGAAATGTAATTCACAAGATTCTATAGCAAAGGTTTCTACCTTAATTTAATGCTACTCTGGTCAATGAATATAAATATGGTTATTAAGTAACTAAATAACTATTATTACTGATTTTTATTATGTATTAGATTTAAGTTTTATTCAATTCTCACTGTCCTTGTCAGTAGTAATGTATTCATTATTAGTAGTCAGTGTTTTTTTTAAAACAATACTGGCAAGTTTATGCATTCATTTTTTCCCACAAACATTAATTGGGTGCATACTTTATGCCAGGCATTATGCCAGGACCTGGGTATACTAAAATGAATATGATGACTTCAAGGAACCCTTACTTTTGAGAACTAATCAATTAATTCCACAAATATCTGTTGAGTACATATTATGTCCCAGGAGCTATATTCAGGTCTGAATAATACAGTGATGAAAAATATAGGTAGTCTGTGTTTCTGACCTTGAGACAAAGATTCAAATTCAAATAATTTATCAGAGAGGTGATCCCAGAAAACACTGACAGAAGTGCGGAAGTAAAATAGAGAAAGAAAGACACCCAATAAGCAATTTGTTATCAAGCCAGTGACCACTGTAAGTAACTGGAACTTAATCCTGCTGAGAAGTCACCTCAGTTATGCTGCCTGATAACTGTCAGTCTGTTGTGGGCTCTTCCTAGGGACTTTAATTCTCAGGCACTGGCATGCCCTGTAGGCAGTTGAGGTCCTGGCACAGAGCTGCAGATATTGGCAGTATCTGCATCTGAGTGCACGAGAAAGGTGAGGCCTGGGAGGGGCAGGTGGGGGCGGGGTCTGTGGAGATATGGGTGGGGCAACAGCCTCAGAAGACTTACAGTATGGCAGCTATCTCAGGCTTCACTACAATTCAATTTAAATGAGTGTGTGAGTACTTTCTGCTATTGTTTGAAACTAAAAAAGATAATTGTCTTAGTTGACTGATGATCTCCTTTTAGTTGACTTTCTCCTATATGGGAATTAAATTCCTGCCTTTTTTTTTTTTTCCAAAATGCTTTTTGAAAGAGAGGGAAAGACAGAGACATCGCAAGTGGGGAGGGGCAGAGAGAGGGAGAAAGAGAGAATCTGAAATAAGCTCCTCATTGTCAAGTACAGAGCCGGAGGTGGGGCTGGAAGCCATGAAACCATGAGATCATGACCTGAGTGGAAACCAAGAGTTGGATGCTTAACGGACTGGGCTACCCAGGCACCCCTAAATGCCAGCTTTTTTAGTCTTCTCCTGCAATCGCTCTTTTTAAGTTATTGAATTACTTCCAGGTTATTTCTTTTCATGGCTCTTTCAGAGTTCCAGATATTGAAGGCATAGGAATACAAGTATAAATATGAACAAATATAACTAATGTTTGTTGAGTGTCTTATTGTGTGCCATTAATTGTTAATAGGTTTACATAAATAACCTTACTTAATCCTAACACTTTGAAGTCCTTGCGACCATTGTCCTTATTTTACAGATATAGAAACTAAGGATAAAAGATTAAGGAAATTGCAGAAAATTTCAGAGCTAATAAATTATGAGGTCAGTATTCAAACTCAGGTCTGATTTCAAAGTCCATGCTTTTCATCAATACACTAGTATCTTCATACACAATGAAGAAGACACACCAGAAAATTCCATGGACTCAAAGCTCCCCACCCCCAGAATGAAGGGATACTTCTCTATTATAAATAGATTCATTTTGAAGCTAGCAAAGAAATTACAGGTTAGAATTTAAGTAGAACATAAATTAGATAAATTTATTTATAAATGGCATAAATTAGTCAAGAATGTGGCAGTGGGGTCAGGACTATATTATAGGGATAAGAATCCCAATTCCACCAGTTAATTTTCTTTGGTGTGAATACATTAGATAACATCTCTATGTCTCTTTCACTTTATCTCTACTTAAGAATCATAATGCCATCTGGGGCGCCTGGGTGGCTCAGTCAGTTGAGTGTCTGACTTCAACAGTAGGTCATGATCACACAGTTTGTGGGTTTGAGCCCTGCATCGGGCTCTGTGCTGATGGCTCAGAGCCTGGAACCTGCTTCAGATTCTGTGTCTCCCTCCCTCTCTGCCTCTCCCCAACTCATGCTCTGTCTGACTCTCTTTCTCAAAAATAAATAAACATTAAAAAAAAAAAAACGAATCATAATGCCCTCAAACCCAGAATTGTTGTGGAAATTAAATGGAACCACATATACAAAATGGTTAGAATAGTGCCTGCCCCATAGTAAGCCTTCAATTAATGTTAACCTGAATCAATAATCATCATATGACAAGAAAATATTCAGAATTAGCCATTTGAGTATGCAAAATAATCTATAGTGTTACTTTAAATGTCAACAAAATTAATAATAGCCTTATTACCAAGGAAGACAATAAAGAACACAAAATCTTCTAACACCCTGGTATTATAAGCACTGAGTAACTATTTGTTGAGTGAATGAATAAAATGTTAATTGTTTTCCTTGAAGAAATATCCTTTCCAATTTTTGAGAAAATGCCTACTAAATACACAAGTCCAAATAACTTTTGTGGTTGTGAGTAGAACTTTCAAGAAAAAACAGGTGTTCTATGGAAAAAGTAGCTAGTTTAGCTTCCAACTTACTTAGGTGTCTTTCCTCAAAACAACTATCGCACACTTGCATGTAGCTGAATTCCTTTATGCAAGCATAGCATAGGAGAGATATGTATTCAAGGGTCAGGTTATAATAAAACTTATAGTGTTCAATGTTTCATCAAAGACATTCTTGTTTTTTGTTTTTTTTTTTCTTTTAAACTGAGATTGTTTGGTAGTGAAGAATGCATACCCTCCACTAGAGTTAGTGCCTGGCCCTGATCTGTGCGAAAGTACAGCACTTTTATCCACCACTGTTTTCGCCCCATTGGTGCAAATGTTGACATAGAAAAAAAAAAAAAAAAAGCAAATCTATCCTTGTATTATTATGAAAATATTTTTGGCCTTGAAGAACTGTTCAAAAACTATTGGGTTCATACTTTAAGAACTGTTGGCCTGTAATGCAAAAAATTCCTGAACATAAACATGAAGTATTTCGGAATAAGAAACAAGTATGTTATCCTGTCAGAAGATGTGGAATGTTTAACACTAATGGTTTTTACTTCCCAAATAACCCCTTTTGGGTGCACCATTCAGTACTTTATCTCAACTATTTAAATGAGCCTTTCTAGTTTTAACCTGAAATCATTGAGGAGGAATAACAAGCTTATACGTGGCTGGATTTTCTAACTTAAAGAATTGAATTATTCTCTTCATTTGTTTCATGTTTCAACTGAGATTTCTTAAAAGGTAATACAAATAACAGCATATTACAAATAATTAAGTAAACTAAAAGCATTGTGATGCTCTGTACACATTGGATGCCTTTTGGAATCATTGCTTCCCTTAAGAAAACAATATGTTGATGCTGATAACAGAAAACAAAAGAGAAATAGTGGTCATCTTTTTGTTAACTTTATTTTAAAACAGCAGCTGTTTAATTTGAACATTTTTCCTTATGGTTTATCAAAGTGCCACGCAAGTAGTTTTTTATTCTTAGTTAGGGAACCAGATATATTATTAGGTGAGTGCTTATAATATCACCACAATTATTTGATGTGTTTACCATGTCTCACATTATCTAGCTACTTATTATTGAATTAGAGTGATTATAACCACCTCTCTGTTTTGTTGCGTTATTATTGTTGTTGTGAATTCTTTCCACTAAAAGACAGCTTCACATAGATCAACAATTGCCAGTCAGAAAACAAAGGATGGTAAAATAAAAATAAAACTCATTAATTCAACAACTATTGAGAGCCACCTACATCAGGTTATTTGTTAGAAGCTTTGAAGTATTCAAACATGTCACCAAATAACCTAGAATCTAGTAAAAATAACATAAAATAAAATACATGAGAGGGGCCATGAAACACACTGATAAAAGCTGCAGTTCAGAGGAGGGAAAAATTACTTGCAAATGGGAAAATTTATTATTATCCTGAAATAATAAAATGTGTTCTTACATTTTTAGTTTTTCAACAATGCTTTAACTGTTAGATTTCTTCAATTCTCACATCTTGCATTATTAAAATTAAACATTTTATACATGCTGTTCAGAGTATTATAAAGTTATCAAGTACAGTGCAGGCTTCCAAATTATGCTAAAACAGGGCTTAAGCAGTTGAAACAGTTGTAATACTGTCTTCTCTGTAGGAGATAAATGTAGGCAGTTAAGTGAGTAAAGCCTGAATTTTATACTATTTGCTTGGAACAGACTATAGCTAAGAGTTCCATTGGCCTCATTGATACAGCACCCAGGGGCCTCAGAAGATCCTGTGTTCCGGTTCTATTCCATCACTAATTTGCAAAGTAACTTTAACGGAGCAACTCAAATACAATGTCCATTTTTTTCCATTTACCCAGTTAAGTTTTTATTGCACACAGAGAACTCAAAAAATAGAGAATTACAGGTAAATTTTATGTTCAAGTAATTTGACTCTTTATATATATATATATTTATCTTCTGTATGTTTACAAATTTAAGTATAAAAACATAACATTTTCAGTGGTGGTTTAATAAACCACTTTATTGAACTTATGCCTATCTCCAGATAAAACCAAAAATATATCCAACTACACAGTATTTTAAATAGAAGCTAATTTTCATTATTAATATTGCCAAGAGACAATTCTACATGAATATTTCATGTTACCGCACGGTTTTGGCTTTCTGGACAAAAAGCTGGCAAAACTCGATTAAAGAATGATCGAACAGCAAACGTGTCCTAAAAGCTAGATTTGTGTGTTGCTCCAGAGAAATTTGCAAACTTGTCTTTCCCAGAGCCATTTGTTCACACTTCAGCATGGTGAAAGTAGAGAGCTTCTCCTCTACTACCCAGAGAAGATTCCTTTGTGTTCCAGAGTAATGGTCTCTGTCTGGTGGTAGGATGGGCCAGTGTGCCAGCCACCACATTGGAAGTGCTGAGTCTCATAATTTTCCTGTGGTTCAACACCACTGCATGAACACACAGGGTAACATCAGGCTCTTTTCCTATCACCCCATGTAGAATCAGTGCTGAGATGCTATGTGAGAAACAGATGGTCCATTCTCTGATTCACAGACTTATGTTTCCTGTAAAAATATCTATCTACTTCTGCCTGTCTGTGTCTACCTATCCATCCATCCGTCTGTCTTAACAGTAATCACCTACTTGTACTACTTAGATTATTCAGAAATCTTGTGACTTTCTTTTATTTCTTTTTAGCTTTATAAGAGAATTAAGAAAGTAAGAAAGCCATGCCAACTGAAATAGTGTTAGATTTTTATAACACAAATGTTGCTCTTTAAGTTTTACTAATTTTACTTGATAGTTTAGAAAATAATACTTCAAGTTAAGTATACTCATGGGTGAATTATATTCTCCTTCATTCAAAGTTTGTATTTTGCATTCATACTCAGTCACCTCTAAATGGTTGTTAAATTTTGCAAAAAAACTTTTATAAAGTATAATATAATAGAATTTTTTTTAATATTATTGATATTTATATTGGTCTACATAGAAGCAAACATGTGTATACTTACTGCATTTTCACAAAGGCTAAAATTCAGTTTCTTTATTAATAAAAATAAAATTTAGAAACATTTTCTGAATCAAGACTACCTTGAAAAGAGTGTTTTAAAATGTGCCTGTAAGAGAGAAACCTGTGATCTGTTTTATACTAACTGGGAATTTAATATATTAGGAAATTTGTAGAAACAAGAATGATGCGTAGAGAGATTTAAAATACTAATGGAACAGAGAAGATAGTACCACATATACATGCTCTTTCTTAGAGATACTTTTTTTCCCCTAGGAAAAGTATAGCTTCTCTTTGGGAAAATTGAGTTTTGGTCACACTTCAGAGCCTTTGATAAGTGCTTTGATGTTCAATAAGAAAGAAAAAAAGGATGTTGCCTTTGCAAAGAGAATCAAGAAAATAATAACAGTTTCAGCAAAAGGGCATTGTTTTATGTATTTTATCACACACTACCCAGAATGTAAAGAGGCCCTTTTCATTAAACTAGAGTAAATATATGTTGTTTGAAAACAAACAGGACACAGGTATGAAAATAGTAACTAAACAATACGACATGCTAATTGCTTTGTATGTAGCAGATAGTCTCTCTCCCTCTCTCTCTCTCTCTCTCTCTCTCTCTCTCTCTCCATACACACACACACACACACACATGTGTGTATATATACACACACACGTGTGTGTATATATACACATATGTGTGTGTGTGTGTGTGTGTATGCATATCTTACCTTGAATAGTAGAAGTGCAGTAAATAAGCTACATAGAGGGTGTCATGTACAGCTGAATGTTTGTCTTATGGTAGAAATGTATCATTCTAGTGAACAAAGAGAATACAGTTTGCTGTGCATGTAAACAACAATTTAGCAAAAAGAATGTTTGCTCAATTTAAATAATGGCTTTCAAGAGGGTGGTACCGTAGTGCCCTAATGGGCTTTTCTTTGAATGTTGTACTTGACAGCTTTAATAAAATGGTCATATTCATACTATGATGGACCACTGTGGATGCAGAAATAACTTTTAGTTAATTTATTTAAGGGCTTTAATGCAACTGATTAATATGGGAGTAATAGAGTTCTGATAGTTCCAAAGAACAGCACATCTGCCTCTTTTATATAAAGGGCGGGGGGGGGTGGCGGTTGTCTTGGGACAAAACCTATAGAAATGATGGCTGTAACAAGAGCTCCTTTCTCTCCAAAGGTGACTGCAGAACAAGGTGTGAATGTAGCTGTAGAATTTATGGGCATAACTGTGCTAACATGTGAAAGTGAATTTAAATACTTAAAAGATTTCAAAAGAAGCCAGCATCCATATCCAGAGTTTCTAGGTCAATTTTTCTTTCAATGTGCTTACATGCTAATTTGTGTGGGTCAAAGGGAAGATGAGCTGAATTTAGCAGAGACAGGATAGAAACCTCTGGGTGAGGGGACAGGCTTAGCTGCTGATTCTGAAGTTAGAGTGGGGAACTTTTTATGAGGTTTTTCCAATGCTGAGAGAGGTTTTGTAGAAAGCACTAAACCTAACTAGTGGGAATATGAGAAAAATTCCTTAGGGATAATACAATTAGTTGGATAGAAAAAAATATAAAGAGAGTAATTATTGCAAGAATTGTTGGAGTTTAGAATGTATATAAGAAGGAAATTTCAATCTGAGGACCAACTAAAGACTGATCTAACCAAGGTGATGAAACAAGAGTGGCCAGCATAATTTCATATTTAATTCTCATGGTGTGTTAGACTTTTATTGTCTCTTGCCTGTGTTATTTTAATAACTTTCCCATGGAATTATCCACCTTTGATATAACATATGTCTAATCCATCCATAAGGTTACTTCCAGAGTCAAATGTATAAATCAAAAGTCAATTCTCTACTCATGATTCAAGTCTCAGGTGTTCCAAGGGCCACATTCTCCATCTCCCCAAACTAGAATACATCTTTCCTTTGCTTCCCCTAAAACTTTGCTTTGATTTCTATTTCCTTAATTAATTGAAGTCCACATAAATCTGTTCTTTGCTTATGCACATGCCAGTAGCATGTGGATCTTTCTTACTGATATTCTATTCTTAGGTTGCTTAACTAAAAAGCACAACAGAACAAAAAATGTTCTTTATCTGAAAAAGAGATTGCCCAGACTAAGCCAGAGATTTAAAAAAAATGGGTTATGACTACCAAAAGAATAGTGCTTTCTGGGGATTGGGAACAGAGAAAGGCCTTTCTGATTAAGCAGAGTCATGATGGTTGTTGTACAAAGAAACGTTTCATCTATGAAACATTTTTCAAACTCAAGATTGCTCGTTTCTTTCATTTCAACAGTTTGTATGATAAATCCTCCCCATACTGTACTGAAGATTGATTTTTAGTTCTCAAGTACAGTGAACTGGAAGGGTCAGGGATGTGTTCACCGGAGAGAAAGAGAAGGTTGGAGGAAAATTATAATCTGTGGTGCAAACTCTGCAGAGCCTACCAGCTAGATGTTTCTCTAAAGCTTTTAGGAAGGAGAACTTCACCAAAGAATGTGATGAAATAAAACCTTTCTGAAGAAGCTGTCTTGCATCAGTGGTGGATGCCTTCAGCTGACTGATAATTTTATATACTTTCAACTCACTGTTTTAAAAATATATGCTACATTTTTAGTGGTGGGGGGAATGATTTACTACTGTTAAAAATAATACGCAGAAACAAATTAATGTAATATTTCATGTTCACTGGTCTAAATAGAGTCAACATTCTGAAAACAAGCTGGCAAGACTTTTCCCTTTTTTCATTTCTTACATTTTCTTGTTTTCCTTTAAGATTTTTCCCAAACTAGGGGCGCCTGGGTGGCTCAGTCGGTTAAGCGGCCGACTTCAGCTCAGGTCATGACCTCCTGTTCCGTGAGTTCGAGCCCCGCGTTGGGCTCTGTGCGGACAGCTCAGAGCCTGGAGCCTGTTTCAGATTCTGTGTCTCCCTCTCTCTGACCCTCCCCCATTCATGCTCTGTCTCTCTCTGTCTCAAAAATGAATAAATGTTAAAAAAAATTAAAAAAAAAAAAGATTTTTCCCAAACCAAAGACTCTTTGGTTAGTATAATAAATGCTTAAAATTTTCATAATATATTAACATTTAAATATTATTTGTTTCTTTAAAATTGCCTATCTTATATATAGTATGTTCTGG
This sequence comes from Panthera tigris, assembly GCF_018350195.1. Lineage (NCBI taxonomy): Eukaryota > Metazoa > Chordata > Mammalia > Carnivora > Felidae > Panthera > Panthera tigris. The sequence goes on along the minus strand of NC_056663.1, from coordinate 127,045,802 downwards.
ACTCAGAATTTCAGTGGCTATGACTGCCCCTCTGGTGTGCAGTGAGTTGGGTCAGTGTAAAGATTTCCACATCCCATTTTGAAAGTAGTTTTCCTTTTGAAATATAAGCATCTTGTATGCCAGATTTAGCATAGGTTTCTTATATTCTCAATAGAAAGAATTGATGAAACTTTTTGGTTGTGTTTACTTAAGTAAACATATGCAGGGAGTGGAAGTCACTCCCTGTGTTCTGTGTGTGTGTGTGTGTGTGTGTGTGTGTGTGTGTGTGTGTGTGTGTTTAAGAGGATTAAAATCATTATTTTCCAGGAAAGTGAATGGTAATAACAATGAGTGAAATTATTGTCCCCTATTTTTATCTGGCAAGTGTTCTACAAAATGCTTTAACTTGTTTATGTTTTCTTACCATTTTCCTCCTTTCTTACTAATTTGACCTAAATTACCTTAGAACTTATATTAGCTCACCGCACTTCACAGATGATTTAAACAATCCCTATCTGAACTGACCTTTACCTTACATTTCTATGCTTCTCCTTAGGTGCCCCTATTTGATTTCTGGTCCTGAAAGTCTTGATGCAAATTGTTCAGTTAGTAGCTTCAGATTTTAATCTAAGAATGTGAACTGCTTTGCAACTAATAGCCTTGATTCTCGAAAAAGAAAAAAAGAAAGAAAGAAAAGAAAAAAAGGATGCAGTTTACCTTAAATACAATACTCAACTTTCCACTTTGTCAGTAATTCCATTCCAAGTATTTCACATTTTGTGACTAAAACCACTTTATACGTTCCATTTCCTTATTTTTCTACAACGTACATGATAAAGAACATTTATATGGAAAGGGGAATATGGTATGACTTTACTATCACTTTTACTTCAGCTGTATTTTTTTTCAAACTAGCTTTACAAACACCAATACACAGCCCACTGTATTAATTACTTTCTGATCTTTTAACTTTTGTGAGTCCTGTTCACATTACACATGCAGACCGTGTTGGCAATTCAACCTAGCGATCTGACTGAGTTCAGCCAAAGAATAATTATTCCATTAAGAGGCAAAACCTTGAAGATTTTTTTTTCTAAATTTCACAGTTACTAATTAAAGAGTATAACGTAAATAGCCATAACACCAAAAATGGATTCTTCACCCTCCGTGCTCCCACTGAGCTCAGAGAAGCCAGTCTGCTGCTCCACAAGTCTCCTGTCCTCTTTTCGGAACAGGGTCTGATTTCAAGTCCTTTGACAAAGCCCATCTTCAACCTACTTCATTGTTTCACCTGAACTGTGTTTTGTGGTGACCAGAAGTAGCAGGCATGACTTGTGAACCAATTACAGCTCCAAATCAATGCTTTCCTTTTTCCCCTAGTTCACATTCATTTCCATAAGAGCTAATGGCTTGATGGAACAGATTTTTTTCCCCCGTGTGTTAATCCTCACTGATTGAAACATCTCCAGGAACAAACCACTGTTCCTTATTACACAAATTGTAAACTCAGTGGAAGTGGACTTTGGGGGATGTTTCAACACTCCTTATTTAATGAAAACAAGGAAGAGTCTCTATTTCCATACATTGCTAAAGTGTTACCAAAGTCTAAAAATAGGTTTGAATAAATTTACATGATGGAGAAAGGCAGTCATGAGAAAGGAAAAGAAGAAAACTAGAATTAAGTTCTTTGTGAATACTTTGGGAAATCCACTGAAAACCAGACTTTCATACAAAGTGCACAAAATGGCCATCACCAATAATATATAAGACTTTCACCAAAATTGTTCTCAGAACTGTAAGCATTGGAGTGGCTTTCCTGACTGCATGATGTAGTGAAAATAGCTCAGTACAAAATATTCCTTGTTCTAGGAAATTTGGTCTTGTAACAACTTTAAGAAATTTTCTGAAGGTGGGTGAGAGTTAATACCTAAAATAAATAAGTGGTTACTTAGCTACATATGGATTTTTAACCAACAGCCACCCTATAAAAATGTCCAATCCTCCCCACATATCCACCTCCTCTCCCCTTCTCTAAATTATTTTTTTTCTCTTTAGCATATTATGTATTTTATCTAACAACATGTGTGTTATGCATCTGTGTGTGTGTTGTGTGTGTGTGTGTGTGTGTATGCACACACATATATTATCATTTTTATTTTCTGAATCTCCCTCAGGATTGTAAGCTCCTAGAAGGCAGAGATGTTTCCCTTTGGGTTTCCTATTGTTTCCTCAGCTTCTGGAACAGGGCCTGGCATGTAATTGTGCTCAGTCAGTATTTGTTGAGTGGTTGATGGAAACTGGAAGTTCTGATGCAAAGAGAAGCCTATGGTTTTCTATTTCTCTTCCGAAGAATGAAAGATGTTCATCACTTCTGGAGTGAAGCACTAACTTGATAAAGGAGGCATGTGACCAATACACCCTAGTGCAACCTGGTAGCAGCTTTCCTAATAGCAGCTGTAAGGGCTCAGTAAACAAAGTCCTTGAGATAAAATTCCACAACAGCACAGTAAGTGTGAGAAGGAGAAATAGACTGCACCCATTGCTGGCAAGAGTATTTATTATTGAAGCTGTATACAGTTGTTGTGGTACATTGATAATAAAATGGATAGACTTTGAACTTTTAAAAAAATTTAATGTTTATTTATATTTGAGAGAGAGAGAGATGTGAGAAGGGGATGGGCAGAGAGAGAGGGAGACCCAGAATCTGAAGCAGGCCCCAGGCTCTGAGCTGTCAGCACAGAACCCGACGTAGGGCTTGAACTCACGAACCGCGAGATCGTGACCTGAGCAGAAGTTGGACGCCTAACCGGCTGAGCCACCCAGGTGCCCCTGCACTTTTTTTATTAATTGTTTATAGATAGTCTGCAGAGAATATATATCCTTATACCTGCCCAGGGCACAAAGCTCCCCACTAACATCTCCCCATCTGACCTCTCCAGGTCTTCAGACCTGAACTCCCCTGGAAGGAGTGGAATGAGACACTGCATGCATTAGCATCTTTCTCTTATTTATTTATTCAACTAATATTTACTGGAGAGCTAAAACAATACAATTTGGTAGATTCAAAGGTGAGTGAGTAAAGGAAGTGACCCACACATTTTTGGTTTAATGAGTTTATTAAAGTAGAAAACAACAAAAGATGAGCAGATACTTGTGGAAAGTCCTCAGGTTTGCTCTTGGACACATTGAGCTGGAGATGTTGAATTCCCCAATAATTATTGTACCATCTGTTAATAAAGCAAAATTAAATGTATTAGAACTTACGGCTATAAGAAATGATCCAGTGAAAGTGTCTTAGTGTCTCAAAAGGGCGAAGTCAAAAGTGACATATTTTTTTAATTTTGAGGTCTGGGATCAATAAGTTTAAGGTAGGGTTTTTTGTTTGTTTTTTCAAGACAGAGAACTTATTGGAATTGGACAACATTCATGACATGCTAGTTTAGAATTGTTGGACAGAGCAGACTTCGTGAAGTCAGCCTTGATAAGTAAACTTTCTCAAGTGAGCAGACTATTGTGTCTAAATTGATCTGCAAGGATTTCCTGAAGCAGGCAATAGAGTTATGGGATTACAGTTATATCTTTTCTTTGTAAAGGTTTACTGAAACAAACAACTAAGATGGTTTGACACATTCGGTCTCAGTTCTCAGAGGTAGCCTTTGAGACATCCAAGGGCTGATGTTGAATAAACAGTTGGAACTCTGAAAGGTAGTATAAAATTTAGGAGTAATCATTATATAGATTATAATAAGGATCTGGAGATGGTTCTGTTCAAGATTACCCAGGAAAAGAAAAGAAGTAGCCTAGATTAGAGTATTGAGCAACGTCAACATTTAACAGAAAGTTATTGGGAGGTGAGCATTCAGAGGATATTGGGAAGTGGCCAACAATGCATGAGGATGAACAATAGAGTGTAAGGTGGGTCCTTCAAGAAGGAAAGGGTGATCAGCAAAGCCAATGCTGCTGAGTGCTCAGGTAATATGAGGACACCAAAATGTCCACTTAGTAACTTGAAGTCATTGTTGATTTTAATGTGAGCTGTTTTGGTGAATTTATAGAAGCAAAAACAGATTAGAAAAGTTTAAAAAAGGAATGAGTAGATAGAGAATTGACAGTACTTCAAGAATTTTGGCTGAGCAAGAGAAAGATAAGTTGATAATTGTAAGAATATGACAAGTTGATATTTTTCAAGTGAGAGAGATTTGAATATATTTAAATATACATAGTCTCTGCCACTGTTCTCTATAATCTTATAAGAAAAAGGTAAATTCATCCTTTCTTTATGTCTTCTTTCCTTCCATGTAACTATTCATCATGCATTTCATCTAGCAAAGAGCAGACACAGACCTTGGCCCTAAGGAACTTACAGTCTCATAGAAGACCAACATGTTGAAGGGAAATGCCAGGAAGTGTATAAACATCCTATCCCTGTTACTGCATCACTAGCATAAATGCAGTTTAAGTTTTATGTTACTGAGTTTACATTGCTTTACAATGCAAGCATTAGACTAAAGATTGAATTGTGTTTTGAAGCCTCTGAATCAAATTTCCTCCAGACACAGCTGGCTCCATACATGGATGAAACCTGCAACCTAGAGCTCATTAACATGATGAGATAATCAAGTGAACTAGCAGGTACAAAGCTAAGACAAAAAATAGCATCAGTTAAAAAAATTAATTATAAAAGCCTAAGTTGAGAGTGGGGGCATAAACTTTCAATCTGTTGAGGCAGGATACTTCTTAAAATTCACCTGAAATTGCTATTAAATTAAATGTTCTTTCATTCCAATGCTAACAATATTTATTTGCCCCAAATTCCTTAAACCAAAGGTGTTGTAAGTGAACTGGAATACATGTAGGAAGTCGCTGTGCATTCTCATGTTACTAATTGGAATTTTGATGAATATAATACAGAAGCAAGACAAGACAAGAGCAAAGTATTTCCATTAGTTTCACTTACCCATGTTTCTGCATCTTGATCAGAGCTTTGTTAATATTTAAATATGCATTTAAAGCCCCAAGTGTATAGGCAGTCATGGAAGTTTCATTAATAACTATAATTCATATAAGAAGATATATACTGAAGACAAATGCTTAAATATGAATTTTAATTGTAGTTATGAAAGCTTATTTTGTAGCTTAAAATCTAAAAAAAAATTGCAGCAGGAAATGAACTTATGTTAGCTACTAAGAGACACTTTGGTTTATCAATTATTGAGAAAAAGTAAGATTTTTATCTTAAAATCATATTTCTCCATCAGCATATCCCCCTGTTTTTTCATGTAGGGCCATTTGGAAACAGGCAAATGGGAAAAGAGATATTGACGTTACTTGCAATGCCTTATGTTCTGCAGATTCTGAGCTATGCAGTCTTCAAAAAGGACATAATGGAGCAGAGAAAGCTGTCACTCTAGAGCTGTGACTCTTTTCTCCTTTAGCAGTCATGCTTTGAATGGGTCCTTCTGCAGACGAAAGGCTTGAAGTAATAATCGCCATTCCCTCCTCACAGCAGTATGCCACAGAACAAAACTCCCTGGAATAATGCCAGCTGAAATGATGAAGTATATCTTTTCTATATATCCACAAGGATACTTACCTTAGTGTCTTCTAGGCTCTAAAGGAGAGGATATAGTTCATTGTTACCAGCTGCTCTAAATCTTTCTTACTGTGTGCAGCTTACCCCTTTAATAACAAGAGGAAAAATACAAGGGCCTTTCTAGCACAGAACAAACATTCAGATTTCCATTCTTAGGATGAACTCTGACTCAAATATTGTTTTATACTAAGTATTAGCATGGAGTAGGCATTGAACATTAAATTTACAGAGAAGCAGCATATTTTTAGAGTAATATGATAATCACTTATGAGATGTTACTAAATATCCCCAAAGCTTTTATGCAAAGACAGAAGGAATCTTTAAACCAAAACAGATTGAGTTACTTGAAATTTTAGCAAGTGGGTTGGTTTAGAATTCCCATGAGAAGCAGTTGATTAAGCTGTGATGGTAGCAGTCATTTGACTGGATGCACACACTATGCAAAGATCAGCCCCACACTTAAACGTCTATTGTGTCAAAAAGGCTACCTGTCCCAGAACATGATACCCACTGGCCTGCCAGCCAGTAATATGTCTTGGAGCTACTGTGCAAAAATCAAAGCCTGTAGTCCTTACAGTGCCCTGTAAGATCCACCATCGTAAGACTCCATTCTGCCTCTCCCCGTCACATTTTCTCTGGTTTTCTTCTTTCCCTGGGTCACTCCACTGCAGGCATAGGCTTCCTTGCTGTTTGTTGGAACACTCCATTTGCAATCTCATCTAAAGGCCTTTGCCTGAATTCTTCCTCCATGGAATCGCTTGGCTAACTCTGTTACCTCTTTTAGTGTTTCCTTAAAGTTTATCTTCTAATGTAATTTGCTCTAATTACCTTACTGAATACTACAACTAATTTCCACCCCATTCCCCCATTCCCTTGTTTTTGTATTTTTTTCATAGCACTTTTCACTATCTAACACAAAATTTCTGTATTTATTATGTTTATTGCTCATTGTCTGTGTCATTCACTGCATGATGTACTTCCTCATCTCATTTATCTCTAGGAGTAGGAATCTTTATCTATTATGTCCATTGTTGTATCCCAAATGCTAAGAAATGGGACTGACCCATTATGGGCACTTAATAGATATTTATTGAATGAATGAATTACTGAAACCATAAACCATCTTTTCTCATTATCCTAAAAGGCACTAGATTCATACTCTCCTATATGAGATTTTAAAAGTAATTCACTTAGTACCTTAATCTCCTACTAACAGAGCCCCTCTTTGGTTCAGACGCTGACACCAAGAGGTCCTTAAAGGAATGCATTTTGATAACTGCCATAAAATAACTTGTCTGCATACTCACTAATTACTATTTATATATTGAGTTTATAAAATTACCTAAACATATTTAAGTTATCAGAGATATGACAGAATCAAACTAAAAACCTACTTTTTGATGAGGAGACTTGAAAAGAAAGTTTGCTCCTAGCATGTAGCAGGGCAAAGGAAAGAAGCTGGCTATTCCAGGATGCATCCAGAAGAAAGGGAATAGGATTAGGTGGGTCTTTAGTTTGTGACGGTGGTCTAGACATGATGGGGGAGCAGGGAACCACTAACAGAGGAGGGGAAACAGAAAGAAAAAGCCATTCTCTTTTTATAGTTTTAACAGGGCTAACTCAGCTTGTTGCCTTTCAGTAAGTTCTTGGAAAAAGCCTTTTGTTTTCATCAATTTATCAGGAAGTTTGGAAATACATAGATCCACTAATGGGAAAAAAATTCACACACAGGGGAGGTGCATTTACTCTGTTCCTTTCTGTAAAAGAGGAAAAATTAAGAAAAGGAGGGTTTGAGTGGGCATCAAGATCAGAGCTCTGATGGAGAAGGCATTGAAAGGCACAGTTCATATTTCTTAAAAGGCCAAATACAGGTCTTTCTCCCTCAAGTCGTTCATTACATGCTTTGAACCATCATCACATGCTTTCTTCTACAAAGCCAATTTCTTGGGCCATCTTAATGACCTAAAGGAGAGCGTCAAAGGCTGTGAGAAGCACACACACTGATTTTGTGCCATTCCAATCCGGAGCAGATGGCTCTATTCCAAGAGTTAAACATCTCTCTTAAAAATACCTTTGGATACTTTTGAAGTCTTATATATTCTAAATCAGTTTTTTTCATCTCTAGATATCAGAAGTCCTGACCCAATTCTTCAGATTAACTATATATTTCTTATTAAGAAAATAGATTATAACTAAAGAGGGATTTTGGTAACGAGAAGACCAAATCCATTCTCTTAATTTCCTTTTTTATAGATCAAGCACTGCAAGATCATTTTTGAGATTGTAACTTTTGATGCTATATTTTGTAATTACCAAGAGAATGTGGGCTTGTGATATCTGTGGGCTTTTTTTTTCTTTTTAAATCAATGTGTCCATTAAGGAATGTATTATTGTACACCAGATGGAATTAAATGAACCATTGTGTGAACTTGGCATTTTCAGATCGGGTTACCTGAATGTAATTACCTGCAGACAGTTTCTAAATATGCTGTTCATAAGGGATTAGCTTTTATATAGAAATTCTCTTTTATTCTCCTCAGTTTTTTTTTTCTTACAATGTGTTTAGTCATTTTGGCTTATTGTACCGTCATGTTCTGCCACTGATAATGGTGAGAATTAATCCTGAAGTACCAGAATTGATGAGACAGAACAAGTCGACAGCTGTTTAAAAAACAAATAGGCAAGGGACAGCTTACAGAAGAGAATGTTATGATTTTGTGCCATATACAATTTGAATTGTCTGCCCCAGTTCTAATAATACTGAAATTTGGAGAAATTGTTTTGTGCATTAAACAGATTTTCTTTCAGGAATTTATTCCCAAACTGCAAAGCTGTATTTCATTTCCTATTGTCATTTTTAAATCATTTCAGTTGAAGAATAGAAATTTCTACATGTTCTGTATCCCATTCCATTTGTTTTCTTTGTGAGTGAGCAGAATTATGCTTTCTGTGAGTCACCTCTTTATACAGGGAGTACACCCTCTGGGTGACATTTACTGTTAGTGTGACAATCACCTTCTCTTATTCTCTCTCAAGTAGTGAGTAGTTACATGTCTATTTCCCACATGGATGTCAAGTGCACAATTATCTCTTAGTAAACAAATATATATATTTAGACTATTGGAAGAATGGGAATTCAAAACTTTATTTTAAATTTTCTACACAAGGTCAATTTTTTTTTCTTCTAAAAAATGAATTCTCTATATCATTTCTCAAGCTGTTACTACTTTCTTAGAGCAGTTGGGAAAGAACATCTAATCTGAGTCTGGGCAACATCAAGTTTAATGGAAAAAATGTGATTTATAATTTCACATGATTTCATAGCCTATGTGCTTATTTTTTCCTAAACCTTCTAAACCTCCTGATGACTCCAGTGAAGCAAATAGCAAAATGTGTGACCCTTCCTTCCTTTCTTTCTTTCTTTCTTTCTTTCTTTCTTTCTTTCTTTCAGCAAGGGAAAGCATATACTATGTCACCATCAGGAATCAGCTTTCAGAAAATTCAGCTAGTATCATGTTTTAAATTACCTGTTGATATGGGAAGAAACATAATGAGCACAACCTTGCAAAAATAAATTATTGGAAGAACTACAGATAATTAATATATGCTGACAGTTTATGAATTAATGTTAGACTATGTTGAAAATAAGTCACTTTCAAACAAGCAACCTTCTTACATTGTAATTAATATGGACTTACAATTAATGTTACATATGCTATAGTTTCTAACTTGCATGTGAAAAGAAAAAGACTTTTTCTACTTTAAGCAAAAAGTAATTTGCTGGGTTCATGCCAGACCCCTTAGTGGGAGTCTGAAGAATTAAGCTTGGAGGCAAAAAGGAACATAACAGCTCTTGAAGGCTGAGATGCAGGAATGACAGGAGTAATCATGTAGAATCTTTCTGTAACAGCTTTATGGAGATATAATTCACACAGCATAGAGCTCACCTGTTTAAAGAGCACATATACAATGTTTCAACCATTCTTTCTATCTTTGTATTTCTCATCCAAGAGTCCCAAGTCCTATGGCAGCATTCAGTTGGCCAGGCTAAGCCACAGTTGTCTTTCTGCTCATGTCAGAGCTGGTGAGGATGAGGGGTGTTTGGGGTCATGGTATGAGAGGCTCCCATATCCAGCAGCAGCCACCTGCATTCACACTTCCAACAAGTGAGATGTAATAGAGAGACAAAGGTTATTTGGAGTGATGTGCTGGCAAATATTCAACAATTGGCTTTCTAGAAAGAAAAAAAAAAAGGTCCTTTTTTTTTTTGCTTTTAGCATTTACAGATTTCAATGGTATAAATACTCCAAATATGAGGAATAATTTGAAGCAACGAATAAGAGAGCATTCAGAGTTGGGTAGAGATGCTAATAATATACTCTTGTATTGAAATGAGTTGGCTCTGGCTACCACCAGATTCCCCCCTCCAAAATAACATGGGTGGTCTCAAGGAGTGGGGTTGAACGCTAGTTAAAAGAAAATTAATGAATTAAAATTAATTTATTTGATTTTAATTACTGTATGTTAACTAATTCATTATTTTTTTTTTTTACCACCTAGCATTCATCCCCTTCCCTGATATAAAAGTAATATTGTGTATTTAGGTATTCAACCCAGATGTTGTTGACCCTAAACACTCTCTCTATATACATTTTTTAAGTTTATTGATTTATTTTGAGAGAGAGAGAGAGAGAGAGAGAGCGCGCACACAAGCAGGGGAGGGGCAGAGAGAGAAGGAGAAATAGAAAATTCCAAGCAGGCTCCACGCTGTCAGTGCAGAGCCCCCACGTGGGGCTTGAACTCACAAACCGTGAGATCATGACCTGAGCCAAAACCAAAAGTTGGACGCTTAACCAACTGAGCCACCCAGGTGCCCCAAATATGTTTTTTAAATAAATTAATAAGTAATTAAGTAGATAAGAATTTGTTCGTGGACATATTAAATACTACTGTGTCTATACTACACAAAGCAATCTACACATCAAATACTATCCAAATCAAAATAACACCAGCAATCTTCACAGAGATAGTAACAAATAATCCTAGAATTTGTATGGAACCAAAAAAGACCCCAAATTGCCAAAGCAATCCTGAGAAAGAAAACCAAAGCTGGAGGCATCACAATCCCGGACTTCAAGATATATTACAAAGCTGTAATCATCAAGACAGTATGGTACTGGCATAAAAACAGACACATAGATCAATGGAACAGAACAGAAAACCCAGAATTGGACCCACAAATGGGTCCAATGACCATTAGTATGGTCAACTAACTTTGACAAAACAGGAAGGAATAGTCAATAGAATAAAGACAGTCTCTTCAGCAAATGGTGTTCGGAAAACTGGACAGCGACATGCAGAAGAATGAACCTGGACCCCTTTCTTACACCAAGACAAAAATAAATTAAAATGGACGAAAGTCCTAACTGTAAGACAGTTAATTTGAAAGATCCTAGAGGAAAAACCAGGCAACAACCCCTTTGACTTCTGCTGCAGGAATTTCTTACTAGACATATCTCAGGGTACAAGGGAAACAAAAGCAAAAATTAACTGTTGGGACCTCATCAAGATAAAAAGCTTCTGCACTGCAGGGAAAACAATCAATAAAACTAAAAAGCAACCGACAGAATGAGAGAAGATATTTGCAAATGACATCAGATAAAGGGTTCATATCCAAAATCTATAAAGAATTTATCAAACTCAGCACCCAAAAAACAAATAATCCAGTGAATAAATGGGCAAAATACATAAACCCTTTGCAAGAAGACATCCAGATGGCCAAACTGACACATGAAAAACTGCTCACCATCACTCATCATCAGGGAAATATAAATTAAAACCACAATGAGATATGACCTCACACCAGTCAGAATGGCTAAAATTAACAACTCAGGCAACAACAGATGTTGGCGAGGATGTGGAAAAAGAGGATCTCTTTTGCATTGTTGGTGGGAATGCAAGCTGGTGCAGCCACTCTGGAAAACAGTATGGAGGTTCCTCAAAAAATTAAAAATAGAAATAGCCTATGACTCAGCAACTGCACTACTAGGTGTTTACCCAAAGGATACAAAATTTCTGGTTCAAAGGGCCACATGCACCCCAATGTTTATAGTGGCTCTATCATCAATAGCCAAAATGGAAGGATCCCAAATGTCCATCGACTGACGAATGGATAAAGAAGATGTGGTGTGTGTGTGTGTGTGTGTGTGTGTGTGTGTGTGTGTGTATACTTGACAATCAAATATATTACTTGACAATCAAAGAGAATGAAATCTTGCCACTTGCAACAATGTGAATGGAACTAGAGTGTATTATGCTGAGTGGAATAAGTCATTCAGAGAAAGATAAGTATCATATGATTTCACTCATGTGGAATTTAAGAAAAACAACAGATGAACATAGGGGAATGGAAGGAAAAATAAGATAAAAAGAGAGAGGGAGGAAAACTATAAGAGACTCTTAAATACAGAGAACAAAAACAGGGTTGCTGAAGGGGAGGTGGGTGGAGGGGTGGGCTAAGTGGGCGATGGGCGTTAAGGAGGGCACTTGTTGGGATGAGCACTGGCTGTTATATGTAAGTGATGAATCACTGGGTTCTACTCCTGAAACCAATACTACACTGTATATTAACTAACCTGAATTTAAATAATTATTTTAAAACCTACTACAGTATTTATTTCATAGAAGAGACCTCTGTCTCTGTCAATAATTACTTAATTTAGCTGGGGAACTCATTTGGGCACATTTGAAATATTAAAAGAAATGTCAAAAACTGCTGTGATAGAGAGTATTCTAACATGGCCTCTGTGATATTCACCCCCTGGTTTTATTCCCATAAATATATTACATACATGGCAAAAAGGATTTTGAAAATGGAATTAAGGTTACTAATCATATGACCTTAAATAGGATGATTATCCAGGTGGACTTGACCTATTACATGAACCCTTTTAATGCAGGGAGTTTTCTATGACTAGTAGCAGAAAAGGAAGTTAGACTTGAAGCCATGAGAAGGATTCAGGGCAAGAGAGACTTTTGTCTTACATAGAAAAAAGCTGGGAACAGCCTCTAGGAGAGTCAGAGCCAACCTTAGCTTTTAGCCGTCTAGAAAAATGTGATTTCGGTCCTATAACTGCAAATAACAGAATTATGTCAATCTTCCTGAATGAACTTAGAAATTGATTATTTCTCAGAACCCTAGGTAAGAATCCAGCCTGCCTAATACCTTAATTTTGGTTTTGTAAGACCCTAAGCAGAGAAACCAGTCAAGTCTATCTAGGCTTCTGACCTACAGAGCTGTGAGATAACAGATACTGTTTTAAGCTGCTAAGTATGTAGCAATTTGTTACAACAATGAAAACCAATATAAATAACTGCCTATAAGTAAGTACATTAAATGAACTTTGGTGCTACAAGAATCTGAAGAAATAATTTGCATGAAATAAAGTGAAAGAAAGACTTTTGAAGAACACTTAGAACCAGGTGTTAGAAAAAGACAATTGGAATAAGAAATATGAAATAGTAAGTGGAGAATAAGGAGTGTAAAGGTCATCATGGCATTGAGGACTACTGGCAAGAAAAAAGAGTTGTTAGCAATTGCATATGAGAAGATAGACAAGATTATGTTGGAAGATCATAATAGATAAAGTCAGAGAGCTGGTAAATATCTAAAATACTGTCAGGAAATTATTTTCAATGTTTGTGAGAATTTCAATCCATGTAAACTCTAAAAAACTGGACACCAGAACAGCACTTCAGGATACCTAAATCAGAAATTCTTGAATATGTAATAACATCTGTATATTTTTACTCCATAGATGATATTGGGGTGCAGCCAATTTTGAGGCCCACTAGTAAGGATTTTGGAATTTATGAAAGTCTAACAACTATACACAGCTATGCAAGAGTTTGGAATTCTTCCCTCCCTTTTCTCCTCCCTCTCTCCCTCCCTCCCTCCCTTCCTTCCTTCCTTCCTTCCTTCCTTCCTTCCTTCCTTCCTTCCTTTCTAATATAAAAGGAAGAACTGAATTAAACCCCACCTAAATTGTATATTACTCTCTTTGGGGGGAAAAAGGTGATCGGGAATATTAAAAAGTCAAACAATCAAATGGACTCAATGTTATTTCTAAGATCATGAAAATTTATGATAGATTATTTCATTAATATTATCTTGAATCTCATACAGTTTAAAAGAATACATCTTCAATATTTCAATAGCATTCCAGAATAGATTTCCATGGAAACAAACTCTGAGACATATATTAACATTCAGGAGATTTGTTGCAAAGGTCTCTTTTGATCTACACCTATGGGAATGAAACATGATTTTATAGGAGAAGTGAAGCTTCCCCCAAACAATCCCAAGGTAGACTTCCCCCTTTAGGGGGGTCCCAAGTTGGGGAAGCTGGTATGACCTTTCTATCCTTGCTGTGATCCATAATTGAACATAGTTCTCCCAGGAAAGAAGCAGTTTTCTTCAGACGACTCAATCCACAATGAAGGACATCCAGTAAGGCCCATCATCCTACAGAATTTCCAGCCCCTGAAAGAACTACTCCCAAAATTGGGTGGTCAAGACTGCCCATCACAGAGTCTACGGCAAATGGCTATTTCTAGTTGGTAAAGTTGAAGGACTTAACTACGTTAGCATGCATTTCCCTAAGTATCACAAACAGCCTGATATATACAAGTTGACTCAAAATATTTTACCAAGGCCTCTGCTTTCAAGCTATGTTGGAAACTAGTTAGCAGCTAGTTATTCAATGAAAAAAACTTTATGGAAACATCATTTTTAGGGACAAGGATGTGTACAATTGTGGACATGCAGTGTTTAATGTGTTTGCTGTAAAAATAAAACATGTTAAAAATACACTTGATTACATGTATCATTCTAGATTCAGTTCTATTTTTTGAAAGATTGCCAATAATGAAATCTTTTAAAACTAGTGTAGGGGCGCCTGGGTGGCTTGGTTGGTTAAGCGTCCGACTTCCGCTCAGGTCATGATCTCACGGTCCGTGAGTTCGAGCCCCGCGTCAGGCTCTGTGCTGATGGCTCAGAGCCTGGAGCCTGTTTCAGATTCTGTGTCTCCCTCTCTTTCTGCCCCTCCCCTTTCATGCTCTGTGTCTATCTGTCTCAAAAATAAATAAACGTTAAAAAAAATAAATAAATAAAAATAAAATAAAACTAGTCTAATCTCTTCTTACCTCACACTGTTGCAATTTTTTTTCTCTGATGTACTTTCTTTAATTAACTTCTGAGATACTGCAGTGTCTGGATTTTCATTTCCTTCATTCCAAATTTCTTTCTTCCATTGGGTTTTTGGAAGTGACTGATACTTCCTATGCTTTTAAAACTTAGTCTAGAAATTTCACTTGTGTTTCATTTAGTTCCATAGTAAACATTTTTCCCTTCTTCTCAAATAATGCCAGGACCTTAGACTGTTTTAATTCCCATTGTCTCTTCATTACTTATAAGCTATTTTTATACAGTGGTTTAATTTTATTTTAATTTGTACTCAACAAGTAAAACATTAATTTATTTATTTATAATCAATAGTTTGCTTAGATGTATCTAGTATTAATATTTTAAATTAAATAATCATTCTTCCTCAATTTTCTGGGTCAATTATATATATATATTATTCCTAAACTATTTAAAGATAATATAGTATTTAGTAATATTTAGAAGTTCCTGAGGCACCTGGGTGGCTCAGTTGGTTAAACCTTTGACTCTTGGTTTCAGTTCAGGCCACAATCTCACAATCTCACAGGGATCAAACCCCACATTGGGCTCTATGCTAACAGCACAGAACCTGCTTGGGATTCTCTGTCTTTCTCTGCCCATCCCCTGCTCATGCATGCGCTCTCTCTCTCTCTCTCTCAAAAATAAGTAGCCCCTCCCCCCCCCCCAAAAAAAGCGTCTTTGGTGAGGATCTGTGTTAATAAGCCTTCTCAATCATTGATATCTGAATTGTATTTATTTTATATTTGTTCTTGCAAAATATTTTAACTTTCTATAGAATTCTTAATTGAATAATATGTTGTTTGTACATTGAAGATACCATTTTACTATTTTTGGCTTTAACAGTTACTCTTTAAATCTCTTTGTTTTGGTGTTTTGAAATTCAACCATGATATTTATAAGTGTGGATTATTTTATCCTACTTGGAACTCATTGGCATTTTTTATTCTTGAGATTTGTGTCTCCCATCAATTCTAAAATTTCACAACTATTTAATATTGCTTCAAACTCAATTATCTCATTCTGGAAATCCAATTATTCTATTAGACTAATCATTCTACCCTACATATCTCTTAACCTCTCTTTTATATTTTTCATTTCTTATCTTTTCTTCTTTCCTAGGTAATTTCATTAGTTTTACAATGCAGTTGATTAACTCTATTGTTAACTTTCTAATCATTATTCTATTTAAACTATAGTTTCTAGTTATAACATTTTTCATTTCTTAAAGTTCTATCTTTTGTATCAAATCTGTCTGACAAATTTTGATAATACTCTGTTCTTTAGTTATACTTCAGTTTTCTTATGTCTCTTTTTAAATATCTTAAATAGGCTCATTAGATGGTCTGTATCTGATAACACCAATAATAGCATTCTTTCTTATTTTGATAGTGGAATCTTTTGTTTATTTTTGTTTTTTTGCTGGCTCTCACTCCTAGTCATTTATTTCCTTGTTTGTTTAGAGATTTTTGAATGTGAACACTTTAGATATTTTTCTGAATTTATTTAAGGGCTAAATTAAAGTGGATTCCCAAGCATCAATTTTGTTTGTTTCTGTTAGTCACTTGAGGAGGTCATTATAAACTGAAACATTTAAACTGTTCTGGATTTTTTTTTTTACATTTATTTAGTTTTGAGGAACAGAGTGAGGCAAAGCGTGAGTTGGGAGGGGCAGAGAGAGAAGGAGACACAGAATCTGAACCAGGCTCCAGGCTCTGAGCAAGCAGTCAGCGCAGAGCCTGATGCGGGGCTCGAACCCACGCACTGTGTGATCATGACCTGAGCTGTAGTCGGACACTCAACTAACTGAGCCACCCAGGTGCCCCTGTTTTGGATTTTTTTAATGCATAGAGATAGCACGAAGTCCAGCTTCAGAACAGAGGGAATGTAGACTTACAGGAATTTTTAAGGTACATTTTAAAAGTCAGGATTGTTGGAAGAAACAGAAAACACTATGTCTATTTCCAGCATATAAGAATATTTTTCATGGAATTAAGTGCTTAAAAAACATGATTGAAAGAGCCAAAGCCATGGAAATCAGGAAACATGCCTAGATGTAGATTTCAAAATCACACGATCATAGCTACCATACCAAAGTCCTGAATACACTTTTACTGCAACCACCATTATGGTTACTGCAGCTGCCTTGTCTTAAAGAAGGTGGTTCCTACGTATTTAAACATGGACTCCAGCTGCTGCAGATTCTTGTGTCTCCTGGAACTTGTGCGATAATTTTGTCTGCCACAGGAAAAGGCTCCAGTTTAATTTCTGCCTTCTAAACTTGTATGAATTGACACTTTGACTATGGCTGCAGGGTAGCCTAAAAATATAGATTTTAGCTTTCCAACCTCTCCAATACCAAGGGGATGAACTGAAAGTTGAGAGAACCAATCCAATTACTTATCACTTAAAAATTTTTTTTTTCTGTGTAGAGCCAAAACAGGCAGGCACAAATGTCTACTATGCTTTTCCTTACAGTGAGATGCAGGTTTTTGTACTTTACCTACTATTGGTATTACACCTCAGGCATTTTTTTATACTTCTGATCCCAGGGGTTTTGTCCTGTCCTTTCCTAAGCACTTAAAAGATGTACCATTGATGTATACACTGAAGGAGGTTACTATGAATTTAACTTTTCTTATCAAATCTAGATTTCTTGGAATGCCTTTATGTTTCCACAAGTTCCACTATGTCTTACAATAAATTTTAAAATATTGTATTTGGTGGTTTCACTCATCATGTGTGGGGAGGTTTCTGTAACATATATATTCTGTAGCATATATCCCAGGAAATATATCCTGGGATTTTTTTTTTCTGTCCTTTTAAAATTGTTTTAATACCTTACTGGCAATGCCTTCTTAGTCTCCTTTGCTTGTTCCTCTTCACCTTCCCAGTCTCCAAATGTTGGCATTCCCTAAGAATCAGTATGCAGGCCCTTCTCTTCCATATTTACATTATTTCCTGGATGATCATATCCAATACTGTCTTTTAAATGTCATCTATATGCTGATGACTTCCAAATTAATATATTCATATTAGACCTTTCCCTTCTGCTCCAGATTCATTTATCCAGTTGCCTAAGTGATATTCCTATCTGGAAGTGTCAAAGTCATCTCAAACATAGAGATCTAAAATATATCTAATCTTCTCTACTTAATCTCAAATCTGTCTGTCCCTCCCTTCAGCTCAGTAAACAACACAACAATTCATCAGTTACTCATGACAAAACCAAGAAGCTATCTTGAATATTATTCTCTTTTCACAATCCTTTCATTTCCAGTCCATGAGCAAATCCTGTCAGTTCTGTCCTAAGTAGGACTACTTTCAAGGCTCTCCCACTATCATGGCACACCATTATCATCTCTTAGCTGTGCTTCAATAATGAGTCTTTAGAGAATTTAAATAGGTGACTAAAGATTCCTAATTGTTTTCTTTTCTACTCTAACCTTTTAAAAAATATGCTCTTTAGCCACCAGAATACTTACAGAAATGTAAATTAGATAATATCAACTCTAGGCTAAAAACCTCCAGTGTCTTTCCATCTTATTAGAATGAGATGCAAATTCTTGCACATGAGGCATGACCCCTGCTTATCTCGGTGGTATTTGCTCTGTGATATATCTTGTAACTTTCACCTTAGCACACTCCGTTCTGGTTGCACTGACATTCTTTCCGTTGTGTGAAAAAGAAAGCCCATTTGATTTGGAACACTCTTTTCTTGGCCTTTTGATTTCTCCACTCCAGTACTTCATTCTAGTCTAAAATAAATACCATCTTTTAAGGGTCTTTCCGTATCACACTATGTAAAATAACCATACTTTCACAATTATCTAATATCTTACACCTATTGTTTCTTTAGGGCATTTATCACCATCCAAAGCTATTAAAAATTTACTTACCTTGTTATTGCCTTGTATCTTCATATGTATTCCAAATATTATGAGGGCAAGGTCTTTGTCCCATTTTGTTTACCATTAGCATCTAAGAGTAGATGATGTACATATAAAAGATGAACAGATGGGCCGAAGGACAGAAAGAATGACAAAGAATGCCCATGTGAAACTGTTCAGACCAGTAGGTTATGAGGGAATAACTATATGTCAGGAGAAACACTGGGGCTGAATTTATAGATTTGAAAGGCATGGATTCATTGATCAATAATTCATTTTCAATAAATTTAGCTGATTTAATGAGTGGACTAATTAATTAAAATTGGGAAGAAAATCCCATAAAAGGGAATATGAAGCAGTAGTTAGAGGTTTAAGAGGAGGGCCAAGGAAGTATAAGTTGATTGAGGCCAGAAGACACAAGAGTTTCAAGAAGAAAAGAAGTAGTTAGGAATCTTAAAAACTAAAGAAGAGTGAACTAAGATAAGATCTCAGAATAATTCTTTGGATTCAGTGAGAAAAGTGGTAAGAGGTGACACTGGCATCAGTAACAACTAGAGAAGATGTGTCTGTGTACTTAATACATTCTTTTTGTATCAGTAAATTGCCGTAGTATGTAGTATAATATTCCTTCACTGCATGCAGACATTTCTCTGTTTTTAATATGCTTTTGATAATGATTATGTCTAAGATTCTCCTTTGGATTCATGCTCTGAGTCATGTTATGAATACATTGATGTCATGCTATAATAAAAGAAAACTAATAATAATTTATCAAAATCCTAATTAGACTTTTAGAAAGGCACTATGAAATAACCATTTGGGAATTAATGAAGAGATGACCTTGTTACTATGAATGGCAAAGAATGGAAAATTTGTGAATAAGTTCCCAAATGTCTCTGCAACAGTTACAGCACAAATGCCTAACTACAGGAGAGTTAGGGAGTCTCAGGAGGAGATGAGTTACATTTTGCTGTTACATATTTATTCAAGGACACAAAACCAAACAGAAATGAGGTGGCTGCTTAGAGCTAACTCCAGTGCAACTGTCTTGGCAAGATTTTCTCTGGATATATGGGTCATTTACAGAATGTAGCCACAGTACAGTCTCTACAAAAGTAAGATTCTGCTGGGGATAGGAAAAAAAGCCGAATATTAGGTACACCACTGCTCCCTTTGACCCAGGCTTACCACATCATTCTAAAAAATGTGCATTAGTAGCTCCCGTAATTCCTTTTTAAGTGGATCATAACAAAGCCCTGTCCCTCCGAGTTCTGACGTCAAGCTCAGCAGTGTGAAGTCCTAGACCCCTCCCAGGATGACAGTAGAGCCAGAGGCTCCAATCTGGCTTCAGAACTGTCCGTCCTCTTACTTGGGCTGTTGCCAGGAGGGGTGCCTGGGTATTCTGAGAATACAGAGAGCAGTCTGTGCTGAGTCTTTCTTTGGTCAGGTGCTGCATACACATATTGAAGCAAATATTTTTATTTCTTCTTTGAAATGTTGTTTTATTTACCATCTGTTTTAATTTATATATGAATTATAAAAATAATGCCAGCTTATTATAAAAATCAAATAAAATGAACATTTATAAGGTAGAAACTAAGACGGGGGCTTGGCTCAGTTGGTGAAATGTCTGACTCCTCATTTTGGCTCAGGTCATGATCTCACGACTGGTGAGTTTGAGCTCTGGTCGGGCTCTGTGCTGAGGCCATGGAGACCAGGTGGGATTCTTTCTCTCCTCTCTCTCTGCGCCTTCCTCACTCTTGTTTGCATGAGCTCCCTCTCTCTCTGTCTCTTCCTCTCTCTCTCTCTCTCTCTCTCAAGATAAATAAACATTAAAAAAATAAAAACTAAGAATACTATCTTAGCCTTTCCCCTGTATTCAACATCACTCTTCCTGGTTTCCCACTGTTTATGGTTTTGGCTTTACCTTGAATACGTCTGCTTACATGTGTCTGTGTGCACCCAGTCACATAGACATTCATATGAAGGCCACTCACTTTGTATAGGCCACTGTCTTGGAAGTCTGTTTTGGAGACCCGAAAGAGATATATCAGCATCATGGTGGCTCAAGTTGATCTTTTCTCTCCTCTTTGCTTTACAACCAATCAGGCATCCATAACCAAAAATACGAGTGTCTCCACACAGCATACTACACACTGGAGATATCCATCCATCTATTCAACAAGGTGGGTGGATTGGACCCACTTTCAGTGGGTGAAGGGGTGGCATAGCTAGTGGCAGAGCCCGTGTCAGCAGGGTACATGATGGCAGAAAAGGTATGACGTCTGCAAGTGAGCCAGCACAACTTTTCTGTCAGAGGAGGTGGAGGGTGAAGACAGTGTGTGGGGATATCCTCTGCCATATGGCCATATACTATGTACTTCCAGCTGGAGGAGCCAGTTACTCTCACTGAAGAAAGAGTGACTTGAGAGGTTAGGGTGAGAAGTTGCCAGGGAAGGAGAGGGAAGTATGTAAAAGAGCACTGAAGGAAAGGGTCTTCTGCTGTTTGCCAGTGAAGGCAAGAGAACTGCCCATAGACCTCTGGGACACCATTCCCTCACCTTGAGGATACCCTTGTTAGCTACGGGCACATCAAAAGCCCCAAGTGCTAAGTACACACCCCCCTCACGTGTGTGTGTGTGTGTGTGTGTGTGTGTGTGTGTGTGTGTTCCCCATCAGAAGTGAATCAACGCCAATAAGAGAAATTGAAAACTTGTGCTCTAGCGCCACCTTCTGACAAAAAGGCTCTACTAACTATCAACTGGTTGAACTGTTAGAATCAAAGTAAACAAACCTAAATAGGAAAGATGTTTGCTACTTCAAATGCCACACCAGAGGCACTTTTCATCAAACAACATGAAAAGTCATTGTAATATGGGTAGTCACAAAAGGAAAATGAAAATATTCTAGCAACCAAACCCAAAGACATGGAATATTGAGAGCTAATAAAGAATTTAAAATGGTTGTGAAGAAATTCAGTGAGCTACAAGAAAACTCAGAAAGGCAATACAGTGATCTAGATATAAAAGTAATGAACATAAGGAGTACTTTACCAAAGAAATTGAAATTATAAATTCTAAAAATTCTAAGAAAAAATCAAGCAGAAATTCTGGAGATGAAAAACTCAATAAAAGAAATCAAGAATGCGCAGGGATCCACTGGAAATAGAGCAGATCATATAGAAGAGAGAATTAGTAAGCTGGAGTATAGAAATATAGAAATGATTCAGGTGGAAGAGGAGAAAGAACTAAGATTTTTTAAGTGAAGAAACACCTTGAGAACTATCTGACTCCATTGGAAAAGTCAACGTAAGAATAATGGGTATCATAGAAAGAGAAGGGAGGGAGAAGGGAGCAGACAGCATATTTAAAGAAATAATAGCTGAGAACTTCTCAAACCTGAGGACAGAACTGGATATACAAGTCCACCAAACTAATAAAATACCTTATTATCTCAACACAAAAAGACCTTCTCCGTGACACATGACATTAAAATTCAAAATCCAACAATAAAGAAAGAATTATAAAGGCAGACAGCGGTAACAAAAAGAGAGTAGCCTGCAAAGGTACACCCCCTTTCCATTAGGCAATTGACAGATTTCTCAGCAGAAACTCTATAGGCCAGGAGGGAATGAAATAACATCTTTAAAATATTGAAAGATAAAAACTGCAGCCAAGAATACTCTATCTGGCAAAGTTTACCTTCAGAAATGAATAAGAAATAAAGGCTTTCCCAGATAAACTATAGCTGACGGAGTTTACTACCACTAGACTGGCCCTACCAAAAATATTGAAAGGAGTGCTTCAGGCTAAAACAAAAAGACAAAAGTACATAAAAATCTGATTAAATCGATAAATAGAACTAGAATATCATGATTTTTTTTTAAAGATAGTGTATTAAATTGTTACCTATAGCATAAAGGTTAAAGGGAATTTCACACAACAGCTTCAATGCCCTCTGTGACCTGTCCCCCATTCACCCTCTTCTCCCCTTACCTCTCCAACATTATATCTTACTTTCCCTCCTAAGCCACTTCACCCCCAAAGACTCTCTCTAGAGACATTGTTTTCCTTGAATATACCAGGAAAATCAAGCCTATGGCTTCCTACTTTGTTGAGAAGATTAAGGCAATCACAAAAGAATTGTACTGGCTGTTACCTCTTCTTGGGAAGGTCTTCTCCTAGATATCCCTGGGGCTTATTGCTTGACCTTTTTCAAGTCTTTTGTCAACTATGACATTCTTGGTGAGGCCTACCTCAAACAGTCTACTTAAAACAGCGGTCTTGACCTTGACTTTCCTGATCCCCTAGCCAGTTCTTTTTCTTTCTTTCCTTTTTTTTTTTTTTGTAACATTCATCATATAAAAGATATGCATGTTGTCTGTCCTTCCCCCACCAGAATGTACGCTCTGTGAGGACAAGACCTTAGTCAGTTTAGTCCAGGGCCTTAACAGAAGCGGTGAACTTTGGAAGAATAGATGGATGGATGAGTGAATATACACACATATTTAAGAGCTTGCATAGCAAAATGCATTAGCATGCAGGAACTGGAGTCACATTGGTAGCCTCCATCAATTATCTGCTCTAAGTAGGGATAATAATTACACCCCAAATCATAAGGAGAAACTGAAACCTACTTCACAGGGTTGTTATGAGTATTCAATTAGCAACTAGGTAATAACTGTAAAAAGTACAGAACAGTGCTTGAAAATAGTTAAGTGCTTAATTAATGTGCCATACTCCTAGTATTTTTATTATATACTAATACGTTTTAATATAAGTAGAATCATGCTATAGATAGATGTGTATAATTTTATATACATATATATATAAATTCATGCAGCTTGATATTTGCACTCAATGAGTTATTTTTTCTTTCTAAATAGCACGTAAAGATCTCATTCATTCATTCACTCATTCATTAGCATTCAGTCTAACTACTCTTTTTTTCTATGACTGCATGATATTCTACAGTATTTACATTCAATTATTTAATCATTCTTCTAATAATAAATATTGGAATGGTCTCTATTTTATTATTATATAAACTTCCATTGCAGCATAATATAACAAAAATTAAAATTAAACATTGTTATAATGTTTTTGCCTTTTCATATACTTACATAAGAAATGCCCTTTTTATTATTTTTATTGCTTAATTCCAATATAATTACCATACAGTGTTATATTAGTTTTAGGTATATAATATAGTGATTCAACAGTTTGATACATTACTCAGTGCTTATCACCATAAGTATACTCTTAATCCCTATCATCCATTTCACTCATCCTGCCACCCACCTCTCCTCACCAGTTTGTTTTCTATGTTTAACGAGTCTGGTTTTTTGTTTGTGTCTGTTTTCCTCTTTGTTTTGTTGTTTAAATTCCACATATGAATGAAATCATATGGTATTTGTCTTTCTCTGACTGACTTATTTCACTTAGCATTATACCCTCTAGATCCATCCATGTTGTTGCAAATGGCAAAATTTCATTCTTCTTTATGGCTGAGTAATATTCCTGTGTGTGTGTGTGTGTGTGTGTGTGTGTGTGTGTGTACACATACTACATCTTTTTTTTCCCTTCATCTTTTGATGGATTTTGAGTTTCTTCCATAATTTTGCTATTGTAAATAATGCTGCACTACATACAGGGGTGCATATATCTTTTTGAATTAGTGTTTTCAGATTCTTTGGGTAAATACCCAGTAGTGAAATTACTGGATCAAATGATAATTATATTTTAATTTTTTGAGAAATCTCCATACTGTTTTACATAGCAGCTTCACCAGTTTTCATTCCCACCAACAGTGCATGAGGGTCCCTTTTTCTTTATATCCTCACCAACACCTGTTGCTTCTTTTGTTTTTGGTTTTAGCCATTCTGACAGGTGTGAGGTGATACCATTGTGGTTTTGATTTGCATTTCCCTGATGATGAATGATGTTTAGCTGTATGTCTTGTTTGGAGAAATGTCTCTTCATGTCTTCTGCCCATGTTTAATTCGACTATTTGGGGTTTTGGTGTTGAGTTGTATAAGTTCTTTATATATTTTGAATACTAACCCCTTATCTGATATATCATTTTCAGATATCTTCTCCCATTCAGTAGTTGTCTTTTTGTTTTGTTGCTTCCCTCTCTATGCAGAAGCTTTTTGTTTTGATATAGTCCCAATAGTTTATTTTTGCTTTAGCTTCCCTTGCCTTAGGCAGAATATCTAGAAAAATGTTCATACAGCCAACATCAGAAAAATTACTGCCTGTGTTTTCTTCTAAGATTTTTATGGTTTCAAGTCTCATATTTAAGTCTTTAATCCATTTTGAGTTTTGTGTGTGTGTGTGTGTGTGTGTGTATGGTGTAAGAAAGTGGTCCAGTTTTATTCTTTTGCATGTTGCTATACAGTTTTCCCAACATCATTTGTTGAAGAGACTGTCTTTTTCCCAGTGCATATTCTTGCCACCTATGTCATAGATTAATTGACCATATAATTGTGGGTTAATTTCTGGGCTATCTATTCTGTTCCATTTATCTATGTGTCTACTTTTGTGCCGGTACCATACTGTTTTGATTACTATAGCTTTGTGGTATATCTTGAAATCTGGGATTGTGATATGTCCAGCTTTGTTCCTCTTTCTCAAGATTGCTTTGGCTATTAGGGGTCATTTGTGGTTCCCTATACATTTAGGATTATTTGTTCTAGTTCTGTGAAAAATGCCATTGCTATTTTAATAGGAATTGCATTAAATGTGTATATTGCTTTTGGTAGTATGGACATTTTAACAATATTTATTCTCCCAATCCATTGGGATTTCCATTTGTGTCATCCTCAATTTCTTTCATCAATGTTTTATAGTTTTTAGAGTGAAAGTCTTTTACCTCTTTGGTCAAGTTTGTGTCTAGGTATTTTATTATTTTCGGTGCAATTGTAAATAGGATTTTTTAAAATTTCTCTTTCTGCTACTTCATTAATGGTGTATAGAAATGCAACAGGTTTCTGTATATTTATTTTGTATCCTGTGACCTTACTGAATTTATTCATCAGTTCCAGTGTGGTTTTTTCTGGTGGAATCTTTAGGGTTTTGTATATATAGTATGTCATCTGCAAATAGTGAAGTTTAAGTTCTTCCTTACTAATTTGGATGTTTGTTCTTTAGGAAATTCCTTTTAAAGCCATAGCTTACAGTATTTCAAAGATAACATTTATCTGTCCCTCTGAAGAAGTAATTTATGTATGATATCTATTTTAAAAGTCACTATATGTATACATTCTGTAGACACAAGTTATTTTGTCTTGTCCATCTGTCCTCTATAAAAAACTGTTCTTCTTTTCCCTCCATGCTATTAGCACCTGCAGAATTGTCACATTCTTACTGTCCAATAGCTTCTCATTTCAAAGTAAAAGCCTGATCCTAACAAGGACCCCTGCAGCATGAAAGTTGATTGATTTTCCAAGAGCATCTGACTCAAACATGCAAACCCAAATCTTATCTGAAGTTTTGAATTTAAGATCATAGAAGGTAACTGTCAACCCTACTTCAGTGGTAGTAACTAGAGAAATAAGACTTCAATTGTCTTGTTTCTGAACCCATAGACAAAATTTGTTTCAAGGTAAAATAAAATGAAGCTCACCCAAAGTCAAAGATGGTAAAAGCCAGAGAAAGTCCTGGAAATGTTTTGAGTTACTGGTTCCAGTTGGTTTTAAATTCTCCCTGCATCCTGCCAAAGTTGTGTATGTTGTTTAAGATTTTTCTTGTATTCTCTCAGTTAGTAAATTGTTCTTTTTTTTTTCCTAAAAAAATTCAAGTTTGGTTTCTGTAACTTACAACAAGAGGAGTCTAATGTATACCACCTGTTTTGGTATAATTCAGGATGTTGAAATTAAGGTAGAAATGGGGATTTATATATTCCCTACAGTAGCTACAAGATAGTTGTTCATAAACAAATTCATTATAATGTTACATTAATTGAGGACACTCCAATGACATATCATATTGTTAGGAAAAAATGTTTTGAGATATAAATTAGTTAAGAAGCATAAGAATGTATTCTAGGGTATAGATTCTGTCTATTCCATCTTGAGAGAAACTGCCCCTCCAGTCAGTCAGATTATAGTTTTCTTGAACCTGCGTGCTAGGACTGGAACTCCTAATGAGAAGCCTTTTCTTCATGGGTCTTTTTTCTCCCCAGGTAATTAATCACACACTCTTTGGAAGTCTTTGCCTGAAACAGTCTTTGTTTGATGTGTTGCTATCATCACCAATCATAATTAAATGTAATACAAATTTCTCCAAGAAAACTGATACTGATAAAAGATGCTTTCCTACTGGAAGAGTAGGCAATTCAGTCTCCCATGCATTTAGTGATATTAATGATGATCTGCTGACTGTGAGTATATGGGTGCTCTAAGCCTTTTAGTTTCTGACACAAATGTCAGGTAGGCCTCTTGGCCCTCTGTCCCTTTACTTTCCTAGAGGAAAGTAAACAACTCTCTAGAAAATCTTCTGAAATTTTCTTTAACTCATTCTAGAGTAGCGCTTTTGAAACTTTAATGTGCAGATTGAGTGCTCCATGTGCAGAATGTAAAATGCACATTCTGATTCAGAAGGTGTGGAATAGAGCTTGAAATTCCGCCAGGTGATATTGATGCTGTGGTCTACAGACTGCTCTTTGATTAGCAAGTTCTAGAGAATTTCTTACTTACTAGCCCTGTTCAGTGCTTGAATTTAAAGTCAGAATGCCACAGACCTTTCAGAATATCCCTCCTTTACAGTACAGTAGCTCCCTCCCACACACAATTTTTTTTAAATAAATAACATTATATAGCATCAAATTTAAATCTTTTTTTTCTGATCCTCCCCTGTGGGAATTGAAACATAAGCTAATTAATCCCTCTGATATAAACATGGTTCTCATACCACTATCAGTGTCCTTTGTGAAGATAATACACCAGATATCCACTGGGATGAGTGAGAAAAACTAATTCCTTATGAGTGGCTGTGAGTGCATAGAAAAGCATGCTTCCATTGTGCATTATCTTCCACGTTTAACTTACGTCTTACCATCAACCTGGAAAATGGGAAATAATTGCAAAAAAACATTCCTAACTTGTGTGTTTTTGCACTTTTCCATTTTATTTCTCCCAATCTGCAATTTTACATCTAAGCTAATAAAATTTCTTATATTTTTTTCTACAGAGACAATTAAGTCTTATACAAGCCATACCTCTAAAAATTCATGGATCCAATGACTATGATAATTATGGCAACGTCTTTTATAGGGCAAAATCCTTTTCTGTTTTGAAGTGCTATCCCCAGACAACATTAACTAGAACATTAGATGCAGCCCCATTGTTAGTCATAGACTCTACCAGAAGTCTGTACACATAAGGGGTAATCAAAGGACATGCTTTCCATTGATGTGGATGTGTTAGCACATAATGCCTTCCCTCAAGGGAATTGATAACAGGATGTACAATGTAGCTCTTCGAGGTCACTTTGAATCCAGCCCAAGTTGGTTGTGATTAACACTGCTAACATCAAAAGCTGTTCTAGGACTAATGTGAAATATAGAACGGTCTCAGTTTAGTTCACTGCGACAAGTGCCCACGCCGTGAAAATCATCACCATCATTAGAGCCTTTGTGGGCAGCACTGGGTGTCTGAACGGTTTTGAAACTGAATGCCAGAGATCACTAGAGATGAGCCCTGAGACAATAAGTCAGGTCCATGGGAGGCTTGTTATGAGGAAAACTGTTTCACTTCCTGTGCA
The DNA here is from genome assembly GCF_018350195.1 of Panthera tigris. Lineage (NCBI taxonomy): Eukaryota > Metazoa > Chordata > Mammalia > Carnivora > Felidae > Panthera > Panthera tigris. The sequence continues at coordinate 127,017,335 of NC_056663.1, read as the reverse complement.
GCATCAGCTCTCTAATAAATATGATTAGATCTCCAGGGCAATTTATGTGGGCCACTAAACTGGCCATAAAATATCATAAAATCATGACATATTATTAGTTCTCCCCCTTAACACATATAAACATCTATTACAGGTAGACTCTAACCCCACCATTAACAGTATCAGGTCTTACGAAGAACAAATGAAAGGGCTTGCCCTTGAGGCGGAAAGTGTAGTTCATCCAGGATCCTGATCTGTGAATAATTTCTGGTCATTAACTGACGATTTTTACAAATAGTCATTATGTTTTTTCTGTTAGACCTGTGTACTGATTTAATTGGAAATGGCAAAATACTTTTGATCATTTTCATCTACAATGTCAATTATTCACATATGCAAGCAATATAATTTAGTAGCTATAAACACATCATGTAGTAATTTCTAAAGAATGTTTTATTAGCAATCACTGTAGTTTAAAAATCTACTTTAATAATCATGTACCTCAGTGGAAAGGAGTCTCCCTGATATCTAAGGCATCTCATCAGGAATGTGAATTTTCTAATAGCAGAAAGATAGATTTATCCCCATGCCGAGGTGTAAGGTAGTGGTATTTTTTCCAAGTTCTCCACACCTTGGGAATGGGGTGGAAAGAATAGCTATACACTCGTCTAGACACCCTCAATCACACACCAATCAATTAAAAGAACCAGATTATCATAGTAAAAGTGGAGGAGGCTACAATTGGTAATTTTGCAATCCAGCATGTTTTTTTATATGTTTTTTTAATTGTTTTAAATGTTTATTTATTTTTGAGACAGAGAGAGACAGAGTGTGAGCGAGGGAGGGGCAGAGACAGAGAGGGAGACACAGAATCTGAAACAGGCTGCAGGCTCTGAGCTGGCAGCACAGAATCCGATGTGGGGCTCGAATGAACCCACGAACCTAGAGATCATGACCTGAGCTGAAGTCAGATGCTCAACCAACTGAGCCACCCAAGCACCCCAATGATCCAACATGTTTTATATTGTCATAAGCATACTTATTTGAAGATCGGCAATAAAAATCTAGCATAAAAATGCCATGGGACAAGCAAGAATCACACAGTGTGACAAAACTTTTGGGTTCACCCCCGACAAAGTTAGAAACTAGTTTAAATATTTCTGAAAGGTTACTCTCTAGCTTTAAGCTTTTAAGAAATAGAGGTGTGTGTTTTGCTTCTTTGCCTCTTATCTTTCTCATAAAGCCATTTTTATTCTAAAATATTTCAAACATATAGAAAAGAGCATAACATACATCTACTGTTTGCCATCAGGATGTAATAGATAGTAACATTTGTAATATTTGTCTTAAATTAAAAAACATGGCATATATATGGAAGCCCACTTCCCTTCTGTTTCCTCTCCCCATCTTTCTTCACAGAGGGAATTGGTAGAAGTCATTTATATGCAATCTTTTGATCTTTCATTCCATTTGTATATATTAAAAACTTATACCATCATACTCTCTATTACAAGAATTCGCAACAATGATACTCTTTGTTTTTAAGGATTTCTTTTTTCCCTTCAGCGCTATGTTTTTGAGATTCATTCATGTTGATACAGCTTTATTTCATTCATTTTTCACTGTGATGTAATGTTCTATGAATAAATGACATACATCACATATTAATGTGATCTTACAGAAGAATAAGTTGTTTCTTTCTTTCTCTCTCTCTCTCTCTCTCTCTCTCAAACAAGTAGTGCTTCAATGAACACCACAGTATATGTCTCCTTGGGCCTTGGGCATATGGTGCTCTCTAGAATAGAGACCTATAAATGAAGACACTGATTGTAAGTTATGAGCATCTTCAAATTTACTAGGTGTTGCCAAATTATTCCCCAAAGTGTTTGGATCGGTTAACGCTACCAGCAACAGAAGTCTCTATGTTGCCTCCATCTAACCAAATCTTGGTATTATAAAAACATAAAAAACAAACATCTTAAGTTTGATAATATGATTATAAAATTGCATCTCATTTGTTTTCATTTCTTTCCCTGAAATATCAATGAAGACTTTGATTATCACTTCATATTTTCATTAGCCATTTAAGGATGATTTTCCATATTCAAGTCTTTTCTGTTTATGTGTTTGGTTCTTTCATTTTTACTGGCAATACTTTGTGTATTTCAATATCCATTATTGAGTTAAATGCATTGTAACTGTCTTAAGGTGAAGTTTTTTCTAAAAGATGTAGCATCTAAAAAATTTTTAAACAATTGAAATCTTTACTTACTGCCTGGCAGGGAGGGGAAAGGGGTACAGGGGACACACTGTCACTCATCATGAGCAAAGCTTTAAACTTCTGTCCACCTTTCTATTTTCCCCAAAGTCCAACTTCTGTCTCTTTTTCTCTCTGACCACTCTCCGTCCTTCCCACTTTCACCTTTCTCTTTCTAAACTGTCTGTGTTTCCTACTCAAAACTAATTATTGATGGTTGTTGTCTCCTCGATACAAGCACACTTTTACCTTCTCTTTCTCCAGAAACATTTGGCCCCTTCCAACGTTCATGAGTCCTTTCAGTTATCTGCTCTGCCTCCCATTCACTGGAGGCCAGAAGGCCCAGACCCCTAGCTGGAAGCTGAGCAGGCAGGGAATGGAAGCAACTCTGAATTCTCACGTTAGTGGCTTTCGCTGTCACATTCTAGTTACAAATTTTCTCATCCTTATTCTAAATTTACTGTGTACAACTTTGCTTTACCTCTGCTTGGAATTGTTTTCCTCCTCCTAACTTTATAAATCCTCCCTTGTAATACTGGTACAATAGTATTAATAATAACCAGTTAGGTTTCAGCTATATCTATCACATGTATCTGTACTAGCCAAATGCATTATCTGCACTCCAATTCCTGTCTACTTTCATGTGCAATGTTTATAGTATTTCTGTTTTATTGACAATTAACTTAATATTTTATGAAAGATAAGCTTCTCCATCTGTCACTGGTTCATATGTATCCTAGAAAACATTTCCATCTCTGATTACCTTCTTACTTTCCCCAGGTAATTCGCAATGTTAAGTTCCACACACAAAGTATTAAACTACTGATTCTTTAAGAAAATCATTTTAGGGAAGCCTGGGTGGCTCAGTTGGTTAAGTGTCTGGCTCTTCATTTCAGCTCAGGTCATGATCTCATGATTCTGTGCTGTTAGATTCTTAGGAATCTCTTTTTACTCCCCTCTCTCTCTGCCCCTCCCATGCTCATGCTCTCTCTGTCTCTCTCTCAAAATAAATAAACATTTTCTTATTCATTTATTTATTTAATAAACATTTTTTTTAAAAATAAAATTATTTTAAATAGTTTACCAAGTTAATAAATGCATATCAAAGACTGGGATATAGATTAATATCCAGCTTTACCTTTCTACCTAATTCTTTCTACATTTATAACTGCATAAAGTTATCTATGTTAGAGGTATTAATTTATGTTGTTAATATGGTGAAATACAGTTGAGTAATTTTTAAAATTATTTTCTCCATGTCTAGGAAATAGTATGGCAGTACATATCATTTGTTTACAGTTACTTACTTCAAGTGAAAAAATACAATTTGACTCAATTTCTATCTGTGATTATTTTCAGGATATTATTTTTATAATTAGCCACTGTTAGAAGAATTCGTCTCAGTTTGGACATGGCATTTGCTAAAGTTTACCTTTGTACTACCTATTCAAAAGATATTTCTAATCAAAGTAAGGACTAAACCAATTTTACAGGCATATTCCTTGTTAATGTATTAAGAAGAAGAATTGGAAAAATATTTCACTGTGACAATTCCTGCTTAAGCCTTTTGATGTCTACAGGCCACCTGAAAAGTAAAGTTCTTAACATGACATACAACACATGGCATTATCTCACCTCCAGCACCTTACCTTTCATCGTTTCCTACCCTTCCCTTATTCACAGTTTATATAATGACAGAAAAAAAAGTGATGTAATTGCTCACACAAATACCATAAATTCTTGCCTGGCTAACTGATCATACTCTTACTTCTGTCTGGAATAACATGACTTTTGTTTGATGGTCTCCCTATACATACCTAAAAGAGTCAATTCATATATCAACTGACAACTTGAAGAAGCCTTCTCTGTCCAGTTGAATTAAATTTCCAGGTTGATTTTGTTCCCACTTATGCCAGGTGTACTCCTTTCTTAATATCTTCATTATTCTGGACACATATATATCTATTGTACTAATTAGACTATAAGAACTTTAATTTTAGAGGTTGAACTTAATTATTTTTATATCCCAAGTACTTAGCATAGTGTTTGGTGTATATGCTCGGTAGTCTTTGGTAAAATGAGCTGAATTATTCTTTGACTATTTATATATGGTGGATGTATAATGCATTAGTTACTTTTTTTCTTTAAGGAAGTCCCCATAAAATTTCAACTAAACAGAAATTCCATTTACTTTATTAAAGGTCATAATGTATTCAAATATAATTGGAAGCATGTATATTTTTTTAAAAATAGTCTATAAAGAAACTATTTTACTTTTTCAAATGAGTAGTTCTTCTGCTTAACTAGAGCGAATATATTCTTTTTTTAACGTTTTCCCTAGACCAGGTGTATGTTCAAAACATTTACCTTGGCCAGTAAGTAGAAATTATTAGCATAAGTAAATCTTCTTTCCCTATATTTATTCCCTACTCCATGGGATATTATAAAAATTACAACAATTGTGGTTTAAAGCATAATACTGAGATGCTCTGAAATTATAACTTAACAAAATTACTTCTTTCTATAAAAAAATTCCTTTAAAGCCCTGCTAATGTGGTTAAAGGTTATTCAACAGCACATAAAATACATCTGTAAAGTACATGTCAAGGTTGATGTTTTTTCCCTAATAGAACTGCCTAGAATGCTTCCTGTTTCCCATTGTATACTAATCTAATATCTATAGACATGGGGAAGCCTACTTCCACTTTTCTATTGCCTCTGAAGACTCTTACCAAAAGGAAAATTATTGATTATTTTTAGGGACGTACAAAATAAATCAAACACAGAACTTATTTTTTGCTCTATACAAACAATAAAATGCATATGAAAGACTTGACTATTTTATGTCATCTGCTTATTTTCTTTAGTATCAATAGTATAGCTTCTCTTGAATTTTTTGATAAATAAGATATTTTTTGCATTACATCAAGTTCTTGTGAAAGGTAATTACATTTTACTATTAACCAACTCCTAATTCACAGAGCACTTTACAAGATAAAACTCTTTATATATTCATTGATGGATAGTATTGCCATTTTACACATGAGAAAACCAAAGATGAGTAAGGACTTAAGGTTCACTGAAACTGTATCTATTCTCAAAAATTTGTTTGATTCTTTTTATATAATTGGATAGCAGGTGAGGGTCAACAATTAGCTAATGATTAAGAACTAGCTACTAGTGAGCGATCAGTTCACAGGAGCTAAACTTACTATGGCATATTGCAAATCAGTTTTTTTATTTAAAATATTTATTTAAACAATATACATGATATGAAAGAAAAATACTCAGCTGTTTCAAGAGAGCAAGGCAAGTAACTTAAGTATCCCCTTAGGCTATATTGTGATATAATATGTACCTATATTTTATAATGAAATGGTGTAGAAGGTAATATTCTTGGATTCTTAATGAATTATATGGGCTATTAAAAACATGAAAATTTGAGAGATTTTATTGGTTCATATACGTGTATTCAAACCACTCTATAAAATGGCATTTGTTACAAGGCAACATGTGGCAAAGACCAGAATCTTTTGTTTTTTGAGAAGTATAGATCTATGCAAATACTCCTAAATCAATGTTTTTTTCCTAATAGAAATTTTTAAAAACTAAATCCCAAGAAATCTTATGTAGATCTTATATACCCTCTGATATATTTAAAGTTGTTTTTTTTTTTTAAGGTTTATTTATTTTTGAGAGAGACAGCATGAGTGGGGGAGGGACAGAGAGAGTGAGGGACAGAGGATCCAAAGCTGGCTCGGTACTGACAGTAGTAAGCCTGATGTTGGGCTTGAACTCACAAACCGTGAGATCATGACCTGAGCTGAAGTCAGATGCTCAACCGACAGAGTCACCCAGGTGCCCTGGTATATTTAAAGTTTTTATTGAAATGTCAAATGTATCAATATTGAGAAGCCTAATGCCCATATAAAAACTTATAAAAATTTTATTTCAGGTATAACTCTGCCCTTATGATTATTATTGTCCTTATGCTTTGTAAAAAACTTATTCACCTCATTCATGTTGTTTTTCTGAACAATTGTAATTATCCCAGAGTTGAACCAATTGATGTGTTACTAAGGGTTATTAGCTCAGTAAAAAACTACAAAGCTCTGGTAAAGCAGTTGACTTAATCACCATGTTTAGCTATAGCTCCTGTGACCTATGTATACTGTATTTTAAATAGAAAAGTATTGGCAACAATTACTTCAACCATAATTTTTTATACACACAAGGTTCATAAACCAGGAGCTTATAAATGGATCAAAGTTTCATGGAACTTGATGCTTAATAAATTTTGGGGCTCCCTTTAAGAAGAAAGATTAAATATTATTAATCTAAATTAGGTATGGAGATCGTTGAAGGAGCCAATGCAAATGAGGGGCCCAGAAGCTTAAGCTTCATTAAGTTTCTTGGTAAATCTCTTTCGATGCAAATGCTAAGGAAAGGAAATAAATATTTTATTCTTCAATATGTTATGCATTTTGGAGGCTTATTGTTAAGGACTGTGGTTGTGTTCCACCCTACTCAAAGCTAGGAAGTTAATTTTCCACAATTCTGTGGATATTGGCAAAAGACATGAAATTCCTGGGTCAGAGATAAAGGAATATATTGCTCACAGTACAGCAAGAGGCATAAGCTTCATATATTATTTAATACCCCTGCCACCTTCCCCCACGTGTACCAGATTCTGTGGAGGTGACACTGAGGGGCCCAGGTGAATGCTGAACATGTAACAAATTTACATGATAGCTGAAGAATCCCAAGTAGAAAGCATGCTCCTCTTTGCGCTGTGGGGAGACCTCTTTATTTTACTATAAGCAAAACTGCCCTTCACTCTGGAGTGAGACACACTGTCTTCAAGACTGTCTTTTAGACAAACATCCTTGAAAATATAATCTAGAACAGTAGGGTAGTTTTTACTTCTACGTACGAGTAATACTGACATAAGAGAGACTCATAGGGACCAATCTCCCAAAACTATTGCTAAGCAAATCAAATTATTATTTTATGAGTAAATGTAAGTTTACTTCAAGTTGATTTTATTAATTGTACACTGTTTTAGGAAAGTTTTCAGTTCAAACTCTAAATGCACATAGTTAAAAAATAACACAGTATTGGAAAATGGCTTGCCATCAAAAGCAATACCCATGCCTGTACCACTCCTGCTACTCAGAAATAAACACCTTCAGCTATTTAGTTTTTAGTTTTCTGGTTCATTATCTTCAGTGATGTCAATATTTAATAGTTAGTTCTCCAGGTTTAGTTCCAATATGAGTATTGGTTGGTATTTCCATTTACATAAATGAGTGAGATGAAAGTTGAACAATGAGGTGTATGTCTGAATTTCACTATCCATTAATAATGTAAGTGATTTTTTTTTTCTGAAAAGGATACCAGTTTTTGAACCCTGAGAGAATATTTCCTCAGTTTTTTGTGTTATTTGCAATTTAATGGCTATTCTAGTAACAAGCTTTTAAACTTAATCTCCATCATTAGTATTTTCTCATTTGCTTTCCTAAGTCTAGAAAATCAATCAAACAATAAATCAAGCCCTGATATGTAACACTTATGTGGAAAATGTTGGGGTTCAGAGATGGCGGCCACGAAAAAATTCTTGAGACATCTTTGGTGCAAAAAGGTGGTTTTATTAAAGCACAGGGACAGGACCCATGAGCAGAAAGAGCTGCATTGGGGTTGTGATAGGTGACTGATTATATACCTTCAGGTTGGGAGTGGGTTGGGGATAGCATAACTCTCCATGGTATTTTGGGATCAAGGTTTCCAGGACCTTGAGGGGCTAGCCACTGTTAAGAAAAGGTCATTTATTACTGTTTAGTAAAAACTCAGTCTTGGGACCCTTCAGATGTGTATCAGGGGGCCACATAAGCTTGGAGTATGATTGTCAATATTTACCGTGGGGAGGGGGTTGGGTAGAAGTAAAGGAAGTTTCCAACGGCATTTTTATATGTTAAAATAGAATTCCAGGATCCTGGGGGTTTGGGTTAAGATTGCCTTTTGCCCTTAGGGAAGTGTCAACATCGAGGCAATTGAACTCCCAGAGTTGTTTCAGAGACTGCCTGTTTCACTGGGCTATTGGCAGTAAAGAAATTTAATTTTTCATTTGCCTTTGTTTCCCACACCACCACTAGCTGGTTTCTGTGGTGTAAATACTCTTGCCATGGCAGATTTCAAGATACCAACATGATATCACTGAACAGATTGGTATGTGTAGTAAGGCACTAGTATTTAGTATTCTGCCTACAGATACTATACATAAATAATCTCAAGAGCATAGATGAAAGTATAATGCAGTAAAATAACTTGGAAATGACAAGTTTTGAGTAATAATACCTTTGTTCATAATGATTTTTATATTTATAACTTTATATAGTTTCATTAAAAATTTTTGATTGTTGATTTTATATTTACAAAGAGAGAAAGAGAGCAAGAGCACAAGCAAGGGAGGGGCAGAAAGAGAGGGAGGGAGAGAATCTTAAACAGGCTTCAAGCTCAGCTCAGCAGGGAACCGAGGTGGGGCTCCATCTCAGGACCATGAGATCATGACCTGAGCCGAAATCAAGAGTCAAACTCTTCACTGAGCCACCCAGGTGTCCCCTATATAGTTTCATTTTTAATAATGCCTGTGTTTAACAACCAGCCCACAAAATCTGTGAAAATTTAACTATTGGCTTCTTGCAAGTTGGTGTAAGCTGGGTTCATCATACCACCTGTTAACTTCCATTTCTCTCACCAAATGCTAATCACTACCTTTTGATTAATTAATTATAGCCATTATCTACTGATTCCCATGATAATAGCTGGGAACTTAGCTCATTTTTGTTATTTCCTCTCTGCCTTTGGTAGCCATCTTTCAATATGGTCCCAGAAGAGACTTTCTGCCTGCTATTCAGCTCTCTGTGTAATCTCTTCCCTCAGCTAATAGGGCTGATTTGTATAATGGAATTTTGAGAAAATGATGGCATGTGACTTTCAAAATTAAGTCTAAAAAGCCATTGTAACTTCTGCCTTACTTTCTTGAATCACTTGTTCTGAGGAAAGCTAGCCACTATGTTGTGACAACGCTCAAGCAGCCCTACAGAGGGAGAGATCCATGCAGTGAAGAATTGAGACCCTCTGCCAACAAGGAAACAAGAACTTCCAGCTATTTGAATAACTTGTTTTGTAAGCAGATCCTCCAGCAGCTGGCATACGTTTCAGTGACTGTGGCCCCAGCTCCACAAGAGACACCTTAATCAGAACTACCAAGAGAAGCTCCTCCTGAATTTCTGACTCTCAGAAATGATCAGATGATACATTTTTATTGTTGTTTGAAGCCACTAAGTTTGGGGGTAGTTTGTTACTCAGTGATAGATAACATATCCCATTTCCATTTCCGTTCAGTTCAGTTATATCAATAATGCCCACTTCCTCCACTGGTTGTTCCTGTGACAAAGTACTGATCTCACACACCTCCAGTAGGAGAGGGAAGCTATAAATAAATAAAACCACTATAATATTTGGTGTTTATAAATACTGTGAGGTGGGGCACCCGGATGGCTCAATCAGTTAAGAGTCCGACTCTTGATTTTGGCTCAGGTCATGATCTTGCAGTTCATGAGATCGACCGCCATGTCAGGCTCTGTGCTGACAGGGCTGAGCCTGTTTGGGATTCTCTCTCTCCCTCTCTCTTTCTTTCTCTGCCCCTCTCTGCTCATTCTATAAATAAATAAGCAAACGAACAAATGTAAAAAAAAAAAATTTTAACGTTTATTTATTTTTGAGACAGAGAGAGACAGAGCATGCATGGGGGAGGGTCAGAGAGAGAGGGAGACACAGAATCTGAAACGGGCTCCAGGCTCTGAGCTGCCAGCACAGAGGCCTCCGAGGGGCTTGAACACACGGACCGCGAGGTCATGACCTGAGCCCAAATCGGACGCTTAACTGACTGAGCCACACAGGTGCCCCAAAAAATTTTAAAAATAAATGCGATGAGCAAAACAAAGCATCATTAGGCAATCGAGATGAAAAGGTCAAAAGTCTCCAGAGAAGCAAGTGTCTAGGCAGAAGCCTGAGTGTGCTGTGAGAGAAAACCCTGGGAATATCTGGATTAAGACATTTCCAGGCAGAGAAATAGATAAGCAATTGAGAAAGTAGGATTGTACTTGTTGTACTAAAAGAACCATAGGACTCCCTTGGTCACCTCTGCACTTTTAATCACCCTATTTATAAGTCCAGATTTTTTTTTTTTTTTTTTTGCTAAATCCAGATTTTATTCACACCTCATTTTTTAAAAGGCTTTACTTTAGCTCCCAACTTTTCCTTCACTCTGCCCACCAAGCTCTGTGATCCAACCTCTGACAGTTGTACTTTTACTTTTTTTCTTTTTTACTTTGTATTTTCACAGTTGATCATTGCTTTCTTCTGTAATCATAGTTAATTAGTTTGTGCTTTGTCCATGGATCAATTCTAAATGCAGAACATAAATAAAGCATGTCTGGATAATGATGAGTATACAAATGTGGGTTAAGGTGGTTGGTATTCTGTGATTAAATGTCCCCATCAGGTTGTGTTGCCATGCCTGTGAACAGCCAGTGGCAGTGCTTTTAGAGTTATATTTGAACAAATATACCTCTTTTCCCACTTCACCTACAGACATTAGTCTATTCCAAAATCACGTATTGATTTTGTTAATTTCCCTTATTTCCTGTGTGTCTTTCTCCTAAAGCTCCCTACTTAGGATCGTTTTTATAAACCAATTCCATTTTTGTTGTGGAGAGGTGCTAGTACTCCCCTAGGTTAGAGATACTGTTTCTTCATCCCAGATTTCCTGCTTTTTTTGTCAGAGAAAAATTTCGTATTACTTCCTTAGGAAGGATGTGTTGGAGGAAGACTTTTTGATTCCTAAATATTTTAAAATGTCTCGACTCAGGGGCGCCGGGGTGGCTCAGTCGGTTGAGCGTCCGACTTCAGCTCAGGTCATGATCTCACGGTCCGTGAGTTCGAGCCGCGCATCGGGCTCTGTACTGATGGCTCAGAGCCTGAAGCCCGTTTCAGATTCTGTGTCTCCCTCTCTCTCTGACCCTCCCCTGTTCATGCTCTGTCTCTCTCTGTCTCAAAAATAAATAAACGTTAAAAAAATTTTTTTTCTAAAAATAAATAAATAAAATAAAATGTCTCGACTCACACTTGATTGATATTTGACCTAGGCATGGACTTCTAAAGTAATAATCATTTTTCCCACTTACTCAGAAGGCATTACTTCATGTCATTAGCATTTATTGTTGCTCACAAGAACTCTAGTGCCAATTTCTTATTTCTGTGTCAGTGACTGCTACCGATTGAATTATGTCCCCCCTAAAGAAGATATATGGAAGTCCTAACCCCCCAGTACCTCAGAATGTGACTTTATTTGGACATAAGATCATTGTAGGTATAATTAGCTACATTAAGATAAGGTCATACTGGAAAGGGTGGGCCTCTAATCCGATATGACGGATGTCCTTCTATAAAGGACAGGTGAAGACAGAAGCGTGGGGAGAATGCCTCATGCTGACAAAGGCAGAGATTGGAGCTGCCAGTCAGGATATGAAAGACATTGCCAGAGAATCACCAGAAGCTAGGAAGAGGGGAAAAATATATATATATAGGTTTCAGAGGGAGCATGGGCAGGCAAAAACCTTGATTTCAGACTTCTAGCCTCCAAAACTGTGAGAAAATAAATTTCTGTTGTTTTAATAATTTGTCTAACTGTAGTTTTCCTTTTTAATTTTTTTTGTTTTGCTTTAATTTCTTGTGCCTTGTGCTTTGTAGTTGGAAGCTTCTGTCACACAGAAACACTTCGACTTTAGTATATTCTCTGATGTAATTGATAACTTCAACCCATTACTTCCTTCCTTTTCTTCCTTCCTTCCTTCCTTCCTTTTTCTTTTTGTGGAATTCCCATTAGAAAACTATTGGAGCTCCTGGAATGTCCTACTCTATATCTTTTCTCTTTGTTTTTTGTTTATTTTATTTTCTGAGAGTTCTTTTTATTCTTTCTAATCTATTACTTTATATATATATATATATATATATATATATATATATATATATATAATTTATTTTAAATCTCATGATTCCTGTTTTTTGATATTTTTTAAATTTTTTCATATATTAATTTTAACTTTTGTATTAGGAACCACATATTCTTCAATCTCTCTGCATCTCTAATTGGAGGGTTTTTGTTGTCTTTGTGACTGGTTCTTTGTTTTAAATTTTATTTTATTTTATTTAAATTCCAGTGTAGTTATCATACTGTGTTATATTAGTTTCAGGGGTACAATATAATGATTCAACTGGTTACTTGTTTTAAGTGCATTCTGGTTTCAGAATTATTTTTAGTTTTTTAAGAGTCTTTTTTTTAAATCTTAAGTTGTTTTCCTCAAATATCTGATAATACTAGGATTATTTAGGTATTTAAGAGCGTTGTATTATACACTGTTCTCTGGTATGTCTATGGAGCTTATTGTCTGGTGCGGAAGTGAAAGAACCACAATTAAACTGGGGTCACCTAATGTCCTGAGAGTAGAAGAGTTTGTAACACTCATACCTAGAGCTCTCAGAGGGATTTCTCTTTGGAGGAAAACCTGAAGGGTAAATACCTGGCAGCAACATGGAATGGGAAGAAATGTTAACTGTGCCTATGAAGATTTTCATTCAATACTCTCTGTTTCTAGTCCTGTCTCTAACTGATTCCTTTCTTTGTGCTCACCTTTTCCAAGGTCCAAACCTCCCCCTTGGATTTTCAGAGCAGATTGTGGGTCTATACAATTTATCCTTTTTTATGTGTTAGCAATAATTTTAATAGAGTCTCAGTGGGGAAAGAAGATAAATAGCAGTTCAAAATCTTGAACCAGAAATCTATAAACCTTTTTTTAAAAAGTACTCTTTCACTTCAGTTCATTTAGAAGATAAAAGGGGGTATCCAGAAAGGCAAAATTTACATAATTTAATTCTAACAATAAAGAAGATTAAAAGAGTCTACAAAATTCAATGAATATTGCACATAGCCAGACATTCAAAAGTGTATCTTCAAGTCTGTTCATCTCAGAATTGTTTTCTATTTAAACATCCAGAGCCTCGTAGTTTCTCTAGTAATGGTTTTTGTATATACATTTTCTTTCAAGATTTCATTCTGGAACTTAATATGACATGGTGTAAAGTGCACTAGACCAATAGCCTTAAGATCGTACCAGTCTTGGATTTGCGAGCAATTGTGGGATTATGGGCATAGTGTTTCAGCTTTCAGAATCTCAACTTCCTCCATCAAGAAGTGTGAGTTTAGACTGAGTGAATTCTGTGTCCCCTTCTGGATCTGTGATTCTCTGATTGAAAGAAGATTTTTTTTTTCCTTCTAAATATATTTTTACAGAGGCACCTGGGTGGCTCAGTTGGTTAGGCATCTGACTCAGTTTTGGCTTAGGTCATGATCTCATGGTTTGTGGGTTCGAGCCCTGCATCGGGTTCTGTGCTGATAGCTTAAAGCGTGGAGCCTGCTTCAGATTCTGTGTCTCCCTCTCTCTCTGCCCCTACTCCATTCATGCTCTCATTCTCTCTCTCTCTCCCCCTTAAAATAAATAAAGAAACTTTAAATATATATATATATATGTATATATATATATATATACATATATATATATATATTTACAAAAATTTTAAATGTAATTATTCTTGCCACTGAGTAGAATAAAAGATTTTATCAGAATCTACTCACTTCACTCTTCCTCCACTACTGTTAGGTCCCAGCCACTGTGTATGACTTCCTGTCCCCATAGCATCCAGAGAGAACTTCTTCAACTGCGGGTAAAATTGTATCACTGCCCTACTGAAAAATCTTCATGATACTTAGAATAAAGGCCAAGTCTTTACCAAGGCCTATAAGTCTATGAGCTAGACCTGTCTACTTTTCTATCCTTTTCTCAGTCAATTTGCACTTGGTTAAGTTTGCTGAAAACATAGTGGTCATTTTTTTCTTTCTTCATATATGCCGAAGTCTTAACTGTTTCTGCTGTTCTTTCTGCTAAGACTGCTTTCTCTCCCTCATTTCCCAGGGCTAGCTTCTCCAGGACTCAGCTTGAAAGACATTTTCTCATAAAAGACTTCTCCTTCTTTCCATTTCCTCTCTCCCTCCATTGTCTCCTTGACCACACTCTTCACAACTAGTAATGATTTATTTGTTTGATAAGGACAGGAAACAAGTTTCTCATGTTGATCACTAATTCCCTTGTGCTTTGTGTCATGTCTGGAATGCAAAAAGTGCTTGATAAATATTTGATGAAAGAGGAATGGATGCTAAAATAAATGATTTTTTATAGAATATGCTATTGGAATGAATCTTATTTTAGAAAAGTGATAACTGCTTAAACAGAGTAATATCAACTTTGGTGCAAAGAAATAAAGAAAAACAAGTTACAAAATTATGTTTCTTTCTTAACTTGTGTATTTTTGTAAGCGAACTGCATTAAATCAAGCCTGCCTGTGTTCAGATTTTCCAGGCTGACCTTGCTTGGAATTGGAAGCATTTTTAGAATAACTTATGCATCAAGAAAAGAGTACAATGCTCTAGTGATACAGGGCCCCAGAGGGCAGAGTATCAAGTAAAATATTCATGAAGTTTAAGTGCAAGAGACATCAGATTTTCTGTTGTATTTTAGCACTATACTTCTGTACAAGGGATTTGTAAAATGAAGAATATGAAAGAAAAATATTTAGGACAATAAAGAGCACCTACAAAGTGAATTTTTGCATCTCTACTTTTGTAGCTATTGCCCTCCCAAGTATGTGTGTGTGTGTGTGTGTGTGTGTGTGTGTGTGTGTGTGTATGTTCCCCTACTGTTTAATATTAGACGTGTCCTTATAATCAATATAAAAATTAGTATTAAGAATCAATAGATCCTCTTCACACCCTTTGAATGTGGTCAAAAGGTAAAAAGAAAAAATAATTAAAAGGGGGGGGGAAAGAAATGTACTAGTTAATAAAATCCAAAAATTTGGGGACTACACCTTGATGTATAAAGTGATGGATTTGCCAAATACCACTTTATAAGCCTTGGCCACACACTCTTGTGGTTGCTAAAAACCTAAGATTAAATTTTGCTGATGTGATCTTCATCTTGAGGTATCTTGTTATTGTTTAAACTCCTGTCTTCTCTGTGGAAAGAGACTCCTTTAATGCAGTGTGTGGGCTTTTTGAGTCTTCTTCTTCCTTCCTTCCCACCCCAAACATTTCATGAAGCGGACTTTGGATATCCTGGGAAACCTGTAATATTCAAATGCTTTCTTTTTCTTTTTTTAATGAAATTTATTGTCAAATTGGTTTCCATACAACACTCAGTGCTCATCCCAACAGGTGCCCTCCTCAATACCCATCACCCACTTTCCCCTCCCTCCCACCCCTCATCAACCCTCAGTTTATTCTCAGTTTTTAAGAGTCTCTTATGGTTTGGCTCCCTCCCTCTCTAACTTTTTTCAAATGCTTTCTAAAGTATTTTGAAGATGTTTTCATTTCAGCCATCGACCTGATGTTGATGTCAACAAAATCTAAAAGTAGGTCCTTAAATATATCTTGATCCACTGTGGTAGAATGTTGGAAGCAAATGGCACTTATAAAGAAGTTATAATTTTCATGAATTTAATTAAAAATTACTGAAATCTTTCCTGGCACTTCTAGAGGAATTTCAGAAGAGACTCAATTATTAAGTCATAGCAACATAGAGAGATTTCTTAAAAAAAAAAAAAAAAAAAAAAAAAAAGTGTTAGCTTCTAGTTTTCATTCCTATTTGGCCACTTGAAATTTAGGTATGTTTACTTCATTTATTTTATATGAAAAAGAAAAGATGGAACATAATGTCTTACTAATTGTGTAAGTGTTTGTAAAGAATTTGGAGTTCCTCTGAATGAAAGATAGCCTGTCTTTTCTCAACTTCTCATCCACACGCAACCATATGTTTCATATGATAGTTTTTCTGAGATGTTCAAAGAAGATATATGATGAAAAGCATACTGGATTTAAGATTTAAGGTACAATCATCTTTGAGAGTCCTTCAGCTTAAAAACAGCTGCTAAAAGTTAAATGGGTAATAATATATTAAGAAAACTTCCCACGTAAACTTGTCTACTGGTGTCTTTCTCATGTCATTGATTGCTTTATTCTAATTCTTCATCTAAAAGGAGAAAAAAAATGTTTGGTTGGTTTTTGAAAATACAGTATTATATTAAACACACCAAGCTCTACCTTGTCTCAAAGCTTCTGCACAGGATGCTATTCCTCCTTCCTTCTGTGAAACCACAGACAAGGGGAGGCTTCTATAATCAAACTTTCCCAAGTGAATCTCATCTCAACAGATGTTTAGCATAATGTCAATGTCAAAGAGATGTGAATAGACTGGATAAGCCTTGGACAAAATGTTAGAATTTCACAAACCTATCTAACCTCTTTACTGTTCTGTTTAAGAAATCAGAAGTAGGGGACACCAGGGTAGCTCAGTTGGTTGAGCGTGGGACTGTTGATTTCAGCTCAGGTTTTGATTTCACAGTTCATGAGTTTGAGCCCCACATCAGATTGCACGCTGGGCACGGATCCTGCTTAAGATTCGCTGTCTCTTCCTCTCCCTCTGCCCTTCCCTACTCATGTGCGTGTGCTGTCTCTCTCTCAAAAAAAAAAAAAAAAAAAAAAAAAAAAAAAGATTTCAGAAGTAGGAGTCACTAGATTTTGAAAAATAACACCTCTTGAGTTGATTTCATTGGTGTGCCTGCCTGCCTATTTGCCTCCCTGGCACCTATCAGGGGCTCATCTTCTTGCTCACTGAGAATCTGGTGGCAAGTCTTTTCCTCCATCACCACTGCTGTCTCTGAGCCATCTGTAGAGTGGAGCGACCTTGGGGGCCTTCACTAGTTTCTGTACTGCTTTCTCCTCATTTTCACACCAAACCCATCCATCTTGGTTTATGGCCTCAGGAGTAGAATCTAACTTTCACACTACAATGGGAAGCTAGATTTACTTTATGTTCTTTCAGAATATGCCCAAGTTGTTTTGTTTTATTTTTTTTAGTAATCACTTGTAGTACCAAAATATTTAAAACATTTAGACATTTTTACTAATTTTTCTTGGTGGTCTACAGTTAGCCATCAGGGTTAATATTTTGATAGTCATTTATACATTTATTTTATAAGTACAATGAAACATGATTTTATTACGGTTAAAACAAAGTCCGTGTTGTTATTTCTGTGGATGAAACACAGTTATTGTGAAAAATCCTATAGTAGCAGATGATAGGTCATACTTCATGCTTTGCTAGATTTTCAGAAAAAGCAAAACAGTTGTGCCCCCCATATGTGGTGGTTACAAAGAAAGTTATTGCATTTATAGTCCAATTTTATCACAGGACTTGGCATTTACCTTGAGCATCATACTAAGTTAACATCAATAATTATTATAATAACAAGTATTTTAATCTCATTGTATGCCCAGTACTCTTTTAGCAATTTCCTTATACATATTGATTTATTCCTAATTAACAACACTGTAATGTAAGTACTACTTATATTCTCATTTTAGATATGAGGAAATTAGTACAATAGATGACTTGCCCAAGGTTACCAAGTTAGTAAGAGAGGCTGGATTCTGTCCCAGAAAGTCTGCTCCAGAACTTGCCATTTAATCACCACCTAAAAACCCTTCTCTGTTTAAAAATAAAAGTTGACTTCTACTTTGGACAGTATTAAAAATTGATGATTTGAAGGCATTTCTAGTTTTTGTGTTTCTAAAATGTAGGTCAACTACAATCTTGGGGAGCAGAGTGATTGGAGATTTAACATGCCATGATAATCAGAGTCTTTATAGAGTTGAGAAATGTTTAAATCCCTAAACCAGAAAATTGAATACTTAGTTTGATTAAAGTTTCTGTGAAAGCAGAAAGACTTGCCAAGAAAGCATCTTCAAGGACTAGCATTTTGAATTTTCTAATGAAAATTTCTCATCATGTATCTACTATATTGCTACTATATTCCTGTATTGCCTATCTTATTCAAGTTGAACTATTCTAAATATTTTTTGGTATAATACAGTGTAAAAATGTGCTGACAAGAAAATAATTACATGTACACATAGATAATTAGGAATAATATCTGGTTAAATCTATTCTATACCCAAAATGTTAAACAAAATAGATAGCAACATGTGTTTGAACCAGAACTGAAAGTGAAACATATACCTGATTGTGAAGATGCGCTTCTTAAATTTGGATTCAAAATTGTAAGTTATGATTACATATCAGAAGTGCAGTGAAGTGCAAATAAGATGAATAATTTATAGTTAGTATCATTACAGTCAATGAAATGTCTAAAGCAAAGTGTTTAAATCATTACTGATGCCACTGGACTCATGGCCTCCACCTATGCTTTGGAAAAAGAATAAACACCATCTTTTGGATGGCCTCCCTGGACTGTTCTGCTAAGGATGAGGCTCCTAACCGTGCTGGAGGTATTTCTTGAGTTCCTAGGACAATGGCTCTCATGGACAGCTCCCACAGAGGCACCAAGGCACTCATCATTCCACTGAGCCTTTGCCTAGAATTTGCTGGGTATTTACTAGTACAGATAAAGACCAGCTACATACATCCAGGGCGGGGAAATACAAAAATGGGGGAAAATATAGAAAGATGCTTGCTTTAATAAAGCAGTATTTTAATCTTTTATTCCTTATATATGTTCACAGAAAAATAAATTATAGGGGTGCCTGGGTGGCTCAGTCGGTTAAGTGCCTGATTCTTGGTTTCGGCTCAGATCATGATCTTATGATTTGCGGGTTTGAGCCCTACATTAGGCTCTGTGCTGACAGTATGAAGCCTGCTTGGGATTCTCTCCCTTTTTCTCTGTCCCTTCTCTCTCTCTCTCTCTCTCTCTCTCTCTCTCAACGATAAATAAATAAACATTAAAAAATTGTAAAGGATCCACTCTACACGGAAATCTAAACAGAATGAACAATAAATGTTGTCAGACTCAGGCAAGGATGTGCCCTCTGAGTGAATGATTATGTGTGTGTGTGTGTGTGTGTGTGTGTATGTATGTGTGTATGTATGTAGTATTAGTGTGGATACTCTGCACTATTGCTGCTAAAACTCTCTCTAAAAGCAAATTTTATTCATACTTTTACTTGAAGGATGCAGTAAATATGACAGAAGAGGAATAATTGTCAGAGCTCAGTGAAAATAGTAATGTTTCTTTAAATATATACATATATAGGTACATTTTCACACATGCACTTCATTATCATGTGAAAATTATAGGAGGATGTCACAAATTATATGTAAAATATGTGCATGTATATCATCATTTTCATATGAAAATTTAATATATCAGATCTCCCAACACAGTAGTACCCTAAAAAGTCCAATGCGTATGGGGCGCCTGGGTAGCTCAGTCAGTTAAGCATCTGACTTCAGCTCAGGTCATGATCTCACGGTCTGTGAGTTCAAGCCCTGCTTTGGGCTCTGTGCTGACAGCTCAGAGCCTGGAGCCTGCTTCAGATTCTGTGTGTCTCTCTCTCTGCCCCTCCCCTGCTCATGCTCTATCTCTCTCTGTCTCAAAAATAAAAAAAAACAAAAACAAAAAAACAGAAGAACATTTTTTTAAAAAGTCTAATGCGTTATAGTTTTCTGTCTACTCCATTACTTATAGCTTTCCATAAAATGGGCTCTTTAAGCCTATTTTCAACTGAACAATCTCAAGGGAACAAAACCTGCATTTTCTTTCTTTTTCACTGGTGCTAATGCTTGGATGAGATAAATGATTACTCATTTTGCCATACTTCTTAATACTTTCTATATTTTTTCTCTCCATTTATGAAAGTTATATGGATAATATTCTCAAATAAAGAGGGCATGCTGAAAAAAATATACAAAGCTTACCTTCTTCTATCCCCATAGAATCTAGCAGAGTTTTGAACATCTAGAAAAATAGAATGTTAAAGATTAAAGAGTCATAAACAATATCCTAATTGTGCTCCTTCATTTTGCACAGAAGAAAATCGAAACTCATATATAGTGTATTGTATGTCTTTGCCAAAGGTCACTGAATGTGAAATCACAGATTAGAATGAGCATCCAACTTTCCGTATTGCAGACCAGAGTTATTTCAAATATAGTACTTTGCTTTAAAACATAAAACAAATGAATTAAAAATCCTAATGCAACAGCAAATACAAAAATGTCTTCCCTATGGCCTAAACATACGTAAGTAGACTAATGCTATACCTTAACTATAATGGAATAAATAAATTTTAAGAAAATAATATGTACAGGAAGAGAGGGAGTATTAAAATGGTTTATGCTTTTTTAAAAAAAATTATAAAGAAGAGTTGAAAGGGTAATCTTTATGATCTGGTATGTGTGTTAACTCAAGAAGGACTAGATTTCGTGGCATGTTACACACACATAGTACTCAGAACATTTTACATTGTGTACAGAGCAAGGTAGATAAATTCCTTTTATAGGAAAATTAAGGTGATCTTAGGAAATTACCTAAAGACTGGCGTGTATTGCATATTGAGACATCAGAAATTTAAGTTTCTAGTAAAAGTCTGTTACTGTCCTATAAAAGCACCCAACAGACTACCCATAGCCTACAAGATAAAGGCCAAACTTCCTATTGTCTCTGTGGCCTTCCTTAATTCCTTCAATGTGTCCAACCACCTCTGTCCTTAATTATCTCAATAAAACTCAAGTTTTGCCGTCCCCCAGAACTTTCTGTTCCCAGAAGCTACCATTCCACATGATATTTCTTCCAATGACTTTCTTGCAACGTCCTTCCAAGAATTGTCAAAGATAGGCAAGATGACGAAGAGAATATAAAATACTGGTAACACCCAAGGGTGAAAAGTCAGTAAACTATAGTCAGGGGATAAGAAGCAAGTATGGATTAAAGCTTGAATTGTTATTAAAGCTATGAATTATTTTGTTGAATAATCAGTAAACAGTTTGAGTGGTAAATAGCATACGGCAGGGAGGGATTAAAAAATGGACTCAGAATAAATATCATTTGAGTATCTACTGAGTAGTATGTATAGACCAGTTGCATTCACATACCTTATATTTTAATTTTCATAATAGTTCTATAATGTGGGGGTTAATATACTTTTTTTTGAAGCCCTGGGAGTTTAGTATAAAGTCTTATACCTAGTAACTGACAGAATCAGGGATCAAATCCTAGTCCTTATTGAAATAATTGTAACCATAATAATTTATTAATGTTCATCACTTTTTTAAAATACTGGAAATGCAAGTATCTTCATACATACAAGTACTTCACTCCTTCTCACTGATGCAGTTACTTAGTTGTGATAGAGGTTTCTAGGAAATCCAGTTCTCTACCAAACAGGGCCTTATAGAGTGACAACCCACACTATTGTCACAAAATCCCAGCATCTGATTCACACCTTTGCAGATTCTGTGATTGAAACTTATCATAAACCAAAGTGGAGCAGCCCTTTGAAACTAATTGAGGCCATTGACACTCACAGAAATTGATATGTACCATAAAATTCTGAATTATTCATTTATACTTGGGAATGTAACTATCAAGCCAACCAGAATTTTGATGTCCATTATTCACTGCATTTTATCCTTGTAGGCAAATCTACAGGTTTTAGTTAGAAAATGGTTTCATGACAATGGAGACAACTCGATGGTAATAGAGAGAGCAACTATGATGCTCCAGGCATTGTGATAAACTCTCTGTTTATAGTATTTCACTTAATTCTCACAATGTCAAGTGAATATCCATTATATAGATAAGGGACAGGAATGAGAGACTCAAAGTAACTTTCCCAAATTTACATAGCTGGTAAGGATCGGAACCAGAATTTAAACCTGAATCTATTTAACTTCACAGAAAAACTTAATTATGACCTAGTCCTGCCTCCCAAACATGATAGGAACTCCTGGAGGGCAGGGAGAGTCTTAAAAACATTAACAACTCCCAGAGGAAGAGTGTCTATCTTATGCCTCACACTTTAAATTCATCTTCTATGCCACATCCACATCAATGCTCACATCAATCCTGTGAAATACTTTCATCATCACTTTACCGGAAAGAAAACAGAAGCTTGAATATGAAATCATTCCCTAAGGCCACATAGCTAATAAATAGCAAGACCAAGGAAGACTTAATACCCATCTCTGAAGCTTGCAGTCATTCTATCACTGCATGGTAGCATTCTAAGCCAGGTACACTTGTCAGATAGAAATGATAGCCCTCATCATATGCAGGCATGCTCTAGCACTTTATATATATTAACTTAGTTAATCTTCATCACAGTCTTATGAATGTGAGGCTATATTTATCCTCATTGGATGGATAAGCAAGCCAATTCAGAGAGAAGTTAAATGATCTACCAGAGTCACACAACTAGTTAGTGGTGCATGTGGGTTATAAACCAGGCAGTCTGGCTCCAAAGCCCTACACTCAATTATCTGTTGGGTTGTCTTAGTAGCAAATGACAAACATAATTATGGCCTGATGCATTCAATTTCATTCTAGAAATATTTTATTCACGGGCAGAAGAATGGCTCTCCCCTATAGGGATGAAGAAGAAAATGGAGAAAAAGGAAATGTATTTATATACAGTAGGACCATTTTTTGTTGTTATTGTTATTTAACATAGTGTTAGTCCAGGCAGTATGTAATGAAGATGTTGGGATTAAAGCTTCACTAGCTATCCTAATTTCAGTCTTGCCTCCCTGACTCTCTACCTCATCAATTTGTCAGAAATTGAGTATCCACAGCAAGGATATATTATTGTCAACAGAAGCAGACAAGAAGCCAGAAATAAAGCAGAGCTGTTGAAGAGCTTCCTGTGGAAATAATGAAAACATGTTAGTGTCTGGGTGAGGTTCAAAGGAGAGTGGAACAGAATTGTTTCCATAGTAGGATGTACTTCAGGGAGCTAGAGGAGCCTGAATACAAGAGTCATATATTCATATCATCAAACTGGCTTAGAGGCAAAACATAATAGCTATTGGGAACTTCCATTATTCATCCAGGAGAACATTCTGTGGAAACCAGATATTTGAATCAATTCTAAACTTAAAGGGGGACCAGTCACTAGACCTACTTCCCACCAACAGAGAGGAACTGATGAAAGAAGTAAAAAGATCAGGAACCCTGGAAAAAAATGAATTATTCAATCCTGCAGTATGAGCAAGCCAGGAAAAAAAAAAGCAGTACACAGAGTCGGAACCTGCTAGATATTAAAAATCCACATTTCAGAAAGCTTAGAGAAAGAATGGTTAGAAGTCTATATATCAATAAGATGAAGATGCCACAAAAGGAAAGAGAGACTATCACAAATGGACTTTGGACTGTACGATTGCAGGTGATCCTGATGAAGAAGAAAATGTTGAGATACCTGAAAGAGATCAATGCAGCTGCCCAGGGAGCTTGCCACTGAACATGAGAACATGTAAAATGACGGAAGTAGGAGTATGTAAGCAAGAATGATGACAAAAATAATAATTTACACACCTAAGAAAATTGCCAGTTAGTTTAAAGCAAAAATGGAATTGAGAAAAATTCCAAAGCAAATGAAAAGGAATTCTAAAAAGCATGTTTAAATCGAGAAAGTAATAAAAAGAAGAAAGTCTCCTGCTTGGGGCTGAGGGTGACATATTAACAGATGACAAAGGGAAAGCCATGCTACTTTACTTCATTTAACTTTTTTTCTTTAGAAAGGAAAGAGGATAACTTTCACTGTAGAAAGAAAATGAATCCTGTGTATAAGAAAATGTACCTATCAACTTTGATTACACCCTGTATTATTGTGAGAACTTGAAACTGACATTACTGAATTATTATTGTTTTTTTTCCAGTTACTGAATAAACACTTATATATGCCATGCACTGTAGAAAGTACTTGATAGGCGCCTGGGTGGCTCAGTTGGTTAAGCGTCCGGCTTCAGCTCAGGTCATGATCTCGCAGTTTGTGAGTTTGAGTCCCGCATCGGGCTCTGTGCTGACAGCTTAGAGCCTGGAGCCTGCTTTGAATTCTGTGTCTCCTTCTCTCTCTGCTCCTCCCCAACTCACGCTCTGTCTCTCTCTCTCTCCTTCAAAAATAAATTAAAACATTAAAGAAATTTTTAAAAAGGAAATACTTGACAATTATCAACTCAGTTACTATTTGAGGCAAGTCTACAAGATTGGTGATCTTTCCACAGTTATGGAGAATAGAAGACAGACATTAAATGTAAGGGGGTATCTTTAGTCCCAATATCTACCTGTCCAGTGACACCATGTGCTTTTAGATGAGATTGTTTGGTATAACCTATTCATGTAGAATATTAATATTGTCCTATTAATCCTTAACTAGTTTTCAGAATCTGTTCATAATCTAATTTTCAGTAATCAGTTGAAGAATCTTATATTATTTGGGCATTAAACTGACCAGTTATTGAAACATACAGGTTGTGTCATGCTAATCAAATATTTAATTGACATAAATTTGGGAATGACAGAATCTTCAGGCTGCAGAAATGACTGAATATAAGATGAAACATAATGGGAAGAAAATAGGAAGAAACATAATAAGAAAAAAAATTTTAAGGCAAAAGTTTGCATTTTGTATTAGTATCTATTAGAAAAGGCTGAGTGTCCCCTGAGGATGAAGACTATACTTTACCAATTTCTGTTTCACAGTTATTTTATATAGTTATAATAATGATTTATAGTTCAAAAGTCAAGGCTTACAAAAATTTAATGTAGTCTTCAACTGCACTAAAATCACTGTAAAGTCCAGATTATATAGTTTCCTAGGGTAGTTCATGGATATATACATCTTTAATAAAAGCCTAGAGTGACACTAGACTTCCTACGTGTAAGACTTACATGCCTCTGGACATCGTTACCCAGTTGCCCATTAGGTGTATAAAAATGAGCTTATTTTTAAATTTCCAAGCAAACTTGTTACTTCTGCAGCATAGCGTATCTTGTATTTATCAATCAGGTTAGGCTAGGATATTTTATTACAATCAACACCTGAAAATCCCAATAGCTTAACACCACAAAGATGTATTCCTTCCTCATGCTTTATAAGAATAGTGTGGAGAGAGTGGTCTCTATCTACTCCCTGTCATCAACATTCTTATTCCAGGATCCAGGCTGTTTCAGTTATTTCTTTTTGTGTGAGAACACTTAGTGACTTAACACAACAGCATGTTATTACCTCTCATGGTTCTGTGGGTTGAATGGATTCAATGGGAATCTTCCACTCACATGGTATCTGCTGGGGGTGTAGTCACCTGAGGCATTGATTTGGCTGGATTGTCCAACTCACTCACATGCTAGCAGTGGATGCTGAAATTTGACTGGGGGCTCCAGTGACACTATCTGCTGGAAAACATACATGTAGTCTGTTTATGTGGCTTGAGCTTCTTATAACATGGCAGCAGGGTTCCTACAGGTCATGTCCCAAGAACAAATGTTCCAAGAGGGAGAAAGTGGAATTGCCAAAAAATTGATTAGTTTTAAATTTTGTATTTATTGACAGAGAGAGAGAGAGAGAGAGAGAGAGCGAGCAGGGGAGGGGAAGACAGAGAGGGAGACACAGAATGCAAAGCAAGTTCCAGTCTCTGAGCTGTCAGCACAGGGCCTGAGGCAGGCTTGAACCCACAAACTGAGCCAAAGTTGAACACTCAATCAGCTGAGCCACCCAGGTGCCCTGCCAATTCCCTTTAAAACTAGATCTGAAATTGATGCAACATCATTTCTACTACCTTCTATTAGTTAAGCAGTCAATCCTATAATTCACAGAGCGGAAAACTAAGTTCCACCCCTTAGTTAGGAGAATTAAAAAAAAAAAAAAAAAATCATGGCTATCATTGGTCCATAGGCTGACAGAACAATCACTGCCTGGAATTGGCTTATAATCTCGACAGTTAAATGAAGAGACAGCTCTGCAAGTGCTTGCATCAAAAAAGAAAATTTAATCCTGAAAGTGACACATTTTACTTCATCTCACAATTTTTTGGTCAAAATTGCTCTAAACAACTCTAATCAACCACTAAGATGCAGGAAAGTATGAGTTGACTATGCAACTTGAAGAAGACAGGAACACGATAGTTGGTAAAGAACACTACTGACCACCATATCACCTCTTATAACTGGACTTATTATCTGTACAGAGACTCAAGGCATTAACTTTAGACTTGTCATACTTGATCATTGCCCACAACCAAGAAGTCACCACTCCCTACTGATTCTTTTACCTAGAGCTCCAATTTATTTCCTTCTCTCAAATTCCACTGCCGCCCCCATTAGCCATTACCCAGAACATCATGACTTGTCTCCCTTCTTCTGGGTGGGCCGCCATCTGTTTTTCAAACCGTACCCAGAAAGAGCTTTATAAAATGTAAACATAATTTAAAATCACATAAAATCATAAACATTTAAAATATTTTATATTAAATGTGAACTCATCCGCTCACCAGCTTCTATGAATTTAACACATATTTCTTGAGCATCTCCTATTGGCCAGGTACTTGCCATTTTCTGCCAAAATAAATTTTATAATTTCAGTGTCTTCCCTCTACTACTTTTATCAGCTTTGAAATCTTTAATATGACTCTTAATGTACTTAAAAACAAGAACACCAGCCCATTTCCCCAACTTCATTAAAACCCATTTTACTTCTTTATGTTTTTGTTTTGGGTTATATTAATGTGCATTTTTTTCCTCTCAATTTTTATTTTAATTATTGATTTTACTTTAAGAACTTCTGATATGTTGGTTTCTGCTTTTACTATGTTTTCCTTCCTTTAGGGAAATTGCTTTTATGATACTTTTTCTAAGTTATTGAATTGAGTGCTTAGTTCATTATTTTCATTTTTACTCTTCTAATCATAAAGGCATTTAAGGAAATGAACTTAGCAGTTGCCAAAATTTTAGCTGCCTCTTATATATATATTTAGTATATATATACCGAATAGTCTATGATTGTTATTTTTGTCATAGTTTGATGTCTGGCTTATGTTGATCATATTTAACAATTGGGAAGAATATTAGCTACTATCATTATAATAAGGTTGTGTAAGGAACCATTTCTAAATTAGTGCTTAAACAATAACATTTATTATTTCTCATGAGTATATGGACTGTTAGGTTGGTTCTGCTTATGTGGATATGGTTTGGCTTACCTTAGCTAACTAAGCTTGGGTATCATTTGGGTCAGTTGGCAGGTCACCTGAGAGAGGATAGATATAAAATATTCTCAGCTATGGTTATTCATCTCTCCTCCATATGTCTCACACATCCCTCCAGCAATCTTTCTTCCAGACAGAGGTCCAAGAAAGCTGAACCTTGCATGTGCGTTTGAAAGCTTCTGCTGGTATGAAGTTTGCTACTGTTCCGTTGGATAAGCAAATGACAGCCAAGCCCAGAGTTAGCATGGGAAGGTGTGAACAAAGGACACAAATACAGAGAGATGTGAAAGATTGGGGCCAGTAATACAATCAAATCACCACAGAAAGAATTACTTCTTCCCTATTCTTCACAATTTTTTGAATAGTGTAGACAGTATCTGCCCCAAAGTTTGTATCTGTTTCCACATCTTCTTAAGACAGACTCTGTTATGTAAACCATCTTTAATAATAGAATTCTTTGATGAAGATTTTTAAATTCATTAGCAGAGGTTTGTTCCTAGACTTTGCTTAATGACTGTGACAATATTCATTTTTTCAAGTTGTTTATTTTTGTGTTCCTTCTCCATTTCTAACTGTTCTTATAAAAAACGTGTACATTTTATTAATCATTTTAAAGAACCAATTTTTATATTAATTTATATGTTTTACTGTGTTCCTCTTTCTAATTATTAGTTTTAATTTTTTTTCTTTTGTATATTCCATTCTCTACCTTGCAAAGAATTTATTTTGCCACTCTTTCTGGCTTCTTAAGTGGGATACTTAGTCCATTGATTTTAATTTTGCTGTACTTAAAAATGCTACTTACTTGAATATTCAGCTGAGATCATTTTAGCTTTACTGTGTATGTTTTGATTTGTAGTGCCAATATTTCTATTTTATAAATATGTGAGACATCCCTTTATAGCAATTATTTTTGGGTAGAGAACTTTATCTATATCTCCTCTTAGTAATTTAAAAAAATATATATGTTATTAATGTTATCATTATTGCATTTTTGCCAGACAATGTAAACTATCACAATTGTCAATTGTAACATGCTCAGAATTTCAGAATATTTACAGTTGTTTGGCTGACTAATATAAAGTTAATATTTCATGGATGCATAAAAAATATGCCATATTCTCTACAGGATATATAAATTATTTCACAATGAGGAATTCAATTATATAAATTAAATATTATTTAAATTCTTTTTATATTTTGTATGTTATCAGTTTATAGACAACTTTGCTACCTCATATACATTTCTATCTATATCAGTTTATGTATATCTCTCTTTGTATATATTTCTTTGTTTCTCTTTGTTTTTCTGAGAGTTTTTTGTACACTTGTGCTGTTTAGTGTATGAAGTTTCATCAGCTATATTTTTGTTACATTTTACCATATTTAATAATTTTCTTCAAATTCGATTTTGTCTGACATAACTTGCTTCACTGGTGTATTTTTTTAATTGTTCAGTAATAATAATAGCTAACAATTATTGGCACTTGCTGTGGGCATATGCAGTTATTAAAAGTTTTACATATAGTGATTGATCTAGTCTTCACAAGAACCTTATGAAGTAGGTCTGATCATTATCTCATTTATTGAGGTATAAAGCTGAAGCATAGAGAATTTATGTAAGTTGTTCAAAGTCACAATCTAATAAATAGATGGAATTTGAGCCCAAGATAATCTTCCTTCAAACTGAGGCTTTTAGAAACTATAATGCTACCCTTTTTATATGCTGCTTTGGTGTCATAAGATTTGAGTAATTTTTTTCTTTGGGTTCACTGTCTTTTCATGGCTTCTCAAATCTATTAATAAACCCATCAAAGGCATTTTTCATCTCTATTGTGACAGGTTTATTGTTATCTTTTTTTTTTATCATTTCTAAAATTTCCATTTGATCCTTTCTAATACAGTCCATCCATCTGCTACAATTTCCCATCTGTCTATGCATACTGTCCACTTTTTCCATTAGAGCCTCATTATATTAATCATGGTTATTTTAGCTATCTTGTTTTTTAGTTCCAACATCTGGGTCATATCTGTATCTGGTTCAATGATTGGTTATTTCCTAACAGTATTTTTATTTCTTGCTTTTTTAATGTGTTTTGTAATATTTGAATGAAAAGAGGACATTATTAAAGGACAGTAGAGACTGAGGTAAAAGTATTTATGCCTGCAAATGGGCATATCTCTTCTTCTGCTAGGCTTTTATTGTGGGGTGTTAAATCAATCAAGTCAAGAGTCAATATCAAGTTAGACTTTGTTGTAACTTATTGCATTCAATGCACCACAAGTTTCAGGTCCTCTTGTGACTATCTTGTGCTCAGGTTGGAGGTTGGGTCACCAGACAGAATTTCTCACTGTTCCTGTCAACATTGGGTACCTATGTGAGCCTGTGCCTCTGAGAGTGTATTTTTTTTATACCTTTGCCCTTCCCTGTGTGGTAGAGAGTAGTTACCTGGTATTCAACACTTGTTAATCTGGTATTGGAGGGTGGAGGAGTTTAGGCTTAGGCAGATTCTGTGTTCCTGGACTGAGTACGTGGCTTTCTCAGTGATCCTGCCCATCCTTCTCCCAAACTTGGCCTTAAATACTTGGCACACTTTATGCTAGTGAGAAATTTTACCCCTCTGGAATGATTGGAATGTTTATTTTTTTTCTTTTACTCTTTCGTCTGTACCCTGGACAACAGGCTCTGCTGCCCTTCTCCCAGTGGATTAAAGCTTTGTTCCATAAGGGATGTAGGAGAGAGAGATCTGGATGAGGCTTTGTCTGTTTCCCACAACAGACGCTATCCCCTCCATAAGACTTCGTCACTGACAGAAGTTTCCCCTGGTCTGTCTCTCTCTGTCCCCAGTCTTTCTTGTAAACCTATGGTCAAGTCCATGAAAAAGAGCCTGCAAGCTGGAAACAGACAGCCATTGAGTCTGGCTGCCAGCAGTCCTACTCTTCTAAGTATATACTCATGTCTGTTTAAGCAAGTTACGCATTCTCTGCAAGCCCACACTTGGTTTCTGCAATTTGTTTTAGAAATCAGCAGAAATCTTCCTATCCCCTTCTATGGTGACCTCATCCTACTTCTGTGCCCTTCCCCAGCTAAGCCTGTAGTCATCCCTCTTTGTCATTGGAAGAGCCTATTGTTTCTTGTATTTCAGGCTAGGAGGTTGACCTGACCTCAGTTCCCTGATGGGCTTGAGAGGAGTTAGGCTTCTTTCTTGTGAGGAAGGGAGTAATGCTCTTTCCAGCTTTTTACATCCTAAGCAGAGGCTGGAAGACAAATTCACATAAATCAAAATACTTCTGGCAATAGTATATGTGGTTTTTGTCTTTCTTAATCCTTGTCTTGTTGTTACTGTTTTGTGTGTGCTTACATGCTTATATTTTCTTTTTTTTTTTTAACGTTTATTTATTTCTGAGACAGAGAGAGACAGAGCATGAGTTGGGGAGGGGCAGCTAGAGAGAGGGATACACAGAATCTGAAGCAGGCTCCAGGCTCTGAGCTGTCAGCACAGACCCCGACGCGGGGCTTGAACTCACAAACCTTGAGATCATGACCTGAGCCGAAGTCAGTTGCTCAACCGACTGAGCCACCCAGGCACCCCTATTTTTGCAGTGTATATATTTATCTTCTTTTGTGATTTAGGATGTACAAATCCCATTTTTAATTTATGTAGTGGATGTATTTAAGTTTATTTAAATTAATATACCTTAATTATAAATGTTTTTAACCTCTATTTATTTATGAGACAAAGAGAGAGACAGAGCATGAGTGGGGGAAGAACAGAGAGAGGGAGACAGAGAATCTGAAGCAGGCTCCAGGCTCTGAGCTGTCAGCACAGAGCCCAATGTGCAGCTCAAACTCATGAACCAGGAGATCATGACCTGAGCAGAAGTCAGACGCTTAATCGACTGAGCCACCCAGGCACCCCAGTATACCTTAATTATAGTATCTAGTAAGGAAACAATTATTTTTGTCTCTCTTCAGGTATGAAGATTAAGGCACACCTTCCTTCCTCTTCACTGCCTCACTTCCAAATGTAGTTTTGGAAGAAAACATTTGTTGATAGATAATAATTCCATATATATCATATTCATCCATCCGAAAATATTTTTCATCCAAAAATGTTTTTCAAGAATTGTTTTTTTTTTTTTGCATCCAGTTTTGCAAAGATACTGATTACTTTTTCTTAGACCTGGCTTCATATATGTATTTGCTTCCCAGCTTCTCTTCCAATCTCTTTTTATATTTTCCATTCTTTAGTTCTGGATTTTGATCCGCCCCCCCCCCACATTCATCTCAGCTGATTTCTCTTGCCAAAAGAATAGAAAAAAAAGAAAAGCATATATATTTTTTATTCATTGCAATTTTAAAATCCTTTCTTGTTGCCTTTTCTCATGAATAACAATTTGGCATTCTTGAGTGTTTTTTTTTTCTAAAAATCTGAAGACGTATTTGCATTTTCATCTGACATTTGCCTTGGAAAAGAAAACTGAAGCTACCTTTATTTAAATCTGAAACTAGTTTTATTTTTGTTTCTTTGCAGATAATCTGTTTTTGTGCTTAAATGGATGTAGAAAAAAATTTTATAACTTGAAAATTAAAAATAATCACTAGATTAAGCCTAAACATGGGCTTTTTTATATAATTCAATTTTGCCTATAATTTGATGAAATTTTATGTACAGACTATCTTTCTTGGCTTAGCAAAATCTTCTTCCATTATTTCTTTAGATTCTAAACCTATTTTCATTGACCTAGTCTCTTCTGCAAAATCTAAAAGTCCTAGCTTGCATTGCATTTTTTGTCTCTACAGGTCAAATTTCTCAGTGTTATTTTCTCCTCCTCCTCCTCCTCCTCCTCCTCCTCCTCCTCCTCCTTCTCCTCTGCCTCCTCCTCCTCCTTCTCCTCCTCCTCCTCCTCCTCCTTCTCCTTCTCCTTCTCCTTCTCCTTCTCCTTCTCCTTCTCCTTCTTCTTTTAGTTTTTTATTCCCAGAGAGTTTTCATTCTTCATGTGAGTAATTTATTAATTCTGGTATGTCATTTATACTCTGTTTACAATTTTTACCTTTGTTCTGCAGTTCAAGTTTTTTTTTTTTTCGTTCTTTTTTTTTTTTTAAATACCATCTCATCTTTTGTATCTTCACCTTTCTTTCAGCCTGTCCTCTCTTTTGGTTCATTACTTATGTTTCACCAAGGCTTGCACTGTTTGGAAGACAACAATTAGGTTATTACAATGTTTTTTTCTAATGCAATCAGTATATTTAGGTGAGATAAGCACTACCTCTGCAACTTCATGGAGATATTTCCATTTCTTTAGGGTGCAATGGTTTTTTGTTTATTTGTTTGCATTTGTACAAACTATCCTGCCCAATCTGTGTTTTTGTCCACAGATAAAGATGAAGCATCCTTAGCTCCCCCTGTAGTCTGTTTGGTTATAACCAACTTTTCTTTCTCAGATATAAAGTTTAAGATCAAATTAGTATGCTCAACATTGAATCATATCTACCACACTGAGTAGGCATTCCACTTGTATGGGGTTTGTTTGGACTGAGATTTACTGAACTTAGTTGATCTACTTGAGACAGATCATTTATTCCCGACACCACCTAATTTACACTGCTTACCTATCAATAGCTAAGTCTTCCAGAATGAAAACCATAGTAATCTAACCCCTTCTACTTCCTTAACCTTTCCATGGTTCCTGATTTGAGTAGCAGTTCTCATATATTTGCAGGAAAAGAGAAACTGAGAAGACAGTGGTAGAAGGGCTAGACAAGAGGTACCTTATTAATGAAGATAGTTATATAGCTCAGGATGGCAGAGTGCTTTCTGTTCCATATTGCTTTTGCAGCCTAAAATTGGTCATAAGCAAAGGGCATATGTTATGTGGAGAGAATAAAAGTGTATTTCTGTTTTTCTTGTGCAAACTGAAAAAGAATATGTATGGCTGATAAAGACATATATATTTAGAATAATTATTATGTCCTACTCCTAGGCATATTCAAGGGGAATATATAATATAAAGAGAATCAAGGTATATTTATGGTTTTCCTGGGACTAACCTGCCTTGCTCCATTTTCATATGGAATATACATGGATAAAATATATGCTTTTAAATCCATTGCCAATATCAATTTAGTCAATAGGAATTCTATAAGAATGTATTGTATGTCCTTTTTCTAACCTGAGTTATGGGGACTGTATTGTTATTATTATTTCCTGTTAAAGCTTCCATGAGAATTTCTGTATCAGAGGCAGATACTGCTAAATTAAGTCTCAGACCCAATCACCATAAATTAAGTCCACCAATTCATGCCATTATAAAAGTTAAGTGGCCTCTCTCTTTACATTAAGTTAAATACTTTTTTTCAATCTATAAAACTCTTTATATTTTGAACAAAAATGTCTAATTGATTTCTTAAAAATTAAGTAAGTAATTTAATTGATTGAATTAAGAAATTACAGAAATAGAAAATTATTCTGAAAATGCCACCACATGCTTGGTTTAAAATATCCTGAGAAAGGAAAACACAGCCATGAGAAATAAGTAGAATAAATAGGTTAATACAGAACAAATTGTGCCAGACAAAGCTGGTTGCTTTTTTGATAGCTTTACACCCTTAGTAAATGAACAGAGTGGAGTAGATGTAATGCATCTTGACTTCTAGCAAAGTATTGGAGACAATGCCATGTGAAATTTTGATTGCAAAATTAATCTGAGTTGGCTTGCAAAACACTGTTAAATGAAATGTAAGCTGGTTGAAAGGACACAAAGAAGAGTGTTGATTAATGTCAATGAACTAATGAATTGAGTTAAGATCTTCATTTAAATGTCATAGGTGTGGGTTTTAGGTTGAGTTACCACTAAATGTTCTATTATCTTTTGGAAAAAGAATAATATGAAGCTGAGTGAATTAGAGCAGATAATTTATCAGGAGACACCAGTGATTGCAGAAAAACTGTATAAATATGTGAGTTTATTTTAGAGAAAAACCAAGAGAACAATACAATTTTATTTAAAGATTTCATCACAAAAGGAAATTCTATAAAGTGTTAATGCTTAAAGATCGTCAAACTACAGAAGTTCTCAAAACCCATTAAATCACAGAGCTAACTTAATAATGTCTCAAGAAGGCAAGAACATCATTTCAGCCCAGTTAGTAGATATAATCAACCCCAAATGAGAAAGTGATTGTGAATTCTTAGCAAAAGATGTGGTTAAAGTTGTAATTATTGCTTATCAGAAACGTGAAACATAACAAGGAAACTGGCAATCTCTGGAAGACATTGGGCAGGACAGGACAAGGAGAATTTTAAGGAAGGGGAGATAATGACACTCTTAACTAGGGGAACAATTTGATAAGGCTATGAATACTTGAAAATTATTTTTAGAAATGAAAGCATTTTACTACTCCTGAAGTATAGTTAGGTACAAAAATAAACTTTCCACAGGAGGTGTTTTAAAGCTAAGGAAAAGCTAGTCAGCTATTAAGTAAATGACATTTTCAGTTAGAATAAGAATAAAATGATCACAATCATGAAACTGGATGATTCTTACTATAAATTAAACATGCAAAAGTAAAAAGTTGAGTTGGAAAATTTGAGAATTCCTGCTCTTTCCTGGGGTTAGTGAGTCGGCAAAGTTTTAATAACTTAGAAGACAGGCTGTATTCCTTCTAAAAGTAGGGAGAGAGTGACAGAGACTGAGAGAGAGAGACAGAGAAGGTTTGGGTTACATTTCTTCAACATGTGTTTATTAAATACTGTATACGTGCACAATTTCTGATTTTGTGGCAGGTCCTAAACACGATTAAAATAGAGTATATTAGTTTCCTGTGCTGCCTTAACAGATTATCACAAATTGACTTAAAACGGAATTTTCAATCAAGGTGTCAGCAGGGTTTCATTAGCTCTGGAGGGTGAATCCATTTTTTTTTTTTTTTTAATCTCTCTCAGCTTCTGGTGACATTCTTCCACTTAGGGCAGCATCACTCCAATCTCTCTCCATGGCCCCATTGCCTCCTCCTTTTCTTCCTTCTGTCGAATCTCCCCCACCTCACTCTTAAAAGGATGGTTGTCATTGGATTTAGGGTCCGCTCATGTAATTCAGGATAACACCATCATCTCAAGATCTTTAATTATATCTGCAAAGATTCTATTCCAAATAAGGTAACATTTACAAATTCCAGGAATTAGAATCTGATATCTTTGGGCAGTCACGATTTGACCTACTATAAGAGCATTTTCTATTAAGCGTTTAAAAATTAATTTTCTATCCCTGCATTAATATATGCACAAGGACATCTATTTCCCTTTTAATAAATATTTTACAAACACAAAGAGCATCGATAGCAGAATCAAGGTATTTTCCACTTTAGGAGAATCGGGTTATGAAAATGTAATCCCTCTGTTTGTTCCATATTAGGATCCAGATAGCCATCTCCAGTGCACATTCTCTTCATGCTGCTTTGCAATCTGGCACAGAAGCCTATTAATTCTGTTTCTGAAATGGATCTTAAATACTTCCTCTTTCTGCTAATCCTCACTGAAACTCCTTTAGGTTAAACCCAAATAATTTATCCTAGGGTTGTTGCTTTCTAATAGATGTTCTCTTCTTAATCCTTGACCCTACCACTCACTCACCTTCCACCCAAAGAGCAGATACATATATTTGTGAAACACAGATGGTGTTCTCTATTTAGCAATCTCTCTGGCTTTCAGGTACATAAATGTAGACCAGTTTTTTAAATAACATGCAAGGTTTCTTGTAAATTGCTAATCTCTATCCTCATCTGTAGCTTTATTATCACTTAACGTTTTCTTACTCGTTAATTCTACACACACACACACACACACACACACACACACACACACACACACGTCCTCAATAGTCTAATCACATGGAATTGTTCACTGCTCCTCAAACACTTCATATACTGCATTTGTACATGTTATTCCTCTGAAACCAGAGTGTTCCTCCTTATGTTTTCTACTTTCAAATTTTCTGCATAGCTATTGGAGCCCAAGTCAAATACTATATTTTCTTTGTAGTTTTCCCTAATCCTTACTCTTTATCCTCATATTTCTTTATATGCAACTCTAATAGTTTACCATATGTAATATTTATGATGTTTAACTATTTGCTCTATGTAATTTATCTTTTAGGGTATGTAGGACTACCTTGAAGGTAGGACAGGGACATATCTATTTTTATATCCCCAGTTGATTGCATGGTTCCTGGCACACAGTAGATGCTCAGAAACCTCTAATGATATAAATTAATTTAAAATTGAAGCCTTTGATACATTTAAATGACATGATTTACCTATATTTGTTTGATGATCACAAATATAGTTAAAGAATTGAGCAAAATGCCTTTTGAACTAGGAAACCAATGTGCAATATCTCCTATGATAATACAAGAGGATGTGTTGAATTGCTGATTCATAAAGTATTTATTGAGCCATTGTAGGTCCTACATAAAGGCTGATAATTCCAAAACTAAATTTAAAAAATATTTGTATCTTTTTATATTAAAAGCAAAAAGCATCACATTTGTTATGACTATTGGGGTTGTTTGAAGTAAACTAATTCAAAGTTTAAACAAAAAAGAGCCATACTGGATTATGTAATTGGGAATCCCAGGAGAAGAGCACCTGATTTGGTTGAATTCAGAATCTCAAGCAATGTCATTAAGAAACTGTCTACTTTTCTCCATTACTCCATTACTGTTTTTTCTGTTTTTTGGCCTCCTTTGCAGGCAGATATTCCTCATGTGGTGACAAAAGGACAACTCTAGACACTGCCCCCATATTTAATAATCCCTGCAAACAGGGAATGCCTCTTAGCCAGTTGTTCCAGAAAATATCTAATGGGTGAAAGGAAGGCTCTGATTGGCCTTGTGTGGGCTACTTTCCCGTCTTTGGACCAATCACTCTAGTCAGAGGATGGACTTGTCTGATCTTTCAATACTAGATTCACAAGCCAAATACTGAGACTTAGATTAATACCACCACTAAAAATGGAGGTAGGTTTGTACACCCAAAGAGATGGTATAAGAACAAAAACAACAGCTGGCTTACACACATTAATTGATTTAATCCTCATGACAATACTTTGAAGAAGGAGACATCACCTTTCCCATTTCATAGTTGCCAATAGACCTGGAGAAGACTGGAGAGTACTAAGAATCTTAGCTGTATATAACCAAGCTAGGATTTGAATTCTACTCAGTCTGGTTCTAGAGTTTGGGCCACAATAACCAGGCTACGTATAAACATATATGTCATACATATATTTAACTTACAAATGTTATAATCCCAACTAAATTAAGAAAAATCAATTCTACATCTTTTAAAAAGGCTGGAAGAAAATACACATCACATATGCTTTCCATTCTACTTTCTGTGTATTGATATTTACATAATTATTGTGTATTTCTTTTGTAACTAAAAAGTAAATATACACTTTACATTTTAATATAAATAGATGGCCCCTGTCTCGAAATTTTTCATTGTAGTGGTGCCTGGGTGGCTCTGTCAGTTGGGTGTCCAACTTCAGCTCAGGTCACCATCTCACAGTTCATGAGTTTGAGCCCTGTGTCGGGCACTGTGCTGACAGCTCAGAGCCTGGAGCCTGCTTCAGATTCTGTGTCTCCCTCTCTCTGCCCCTTCCCTGCTCATGCTCTGTCTCTCTCTCTCTCAGAAATAAATAGGCATTAAATTTTTTTTTAAATAAAAAAAGGAAAATTCTCATTGTATAATACTAAATAAACACAAGTAAACCAAGGTAATAGTACAAGATAACATGGATAAAGAGCAACATATAAATGCTAAGGGTCTCAGAGGTGGTTTGTCCTTCTAAGGAATGGCAAAGAAATTTTTTCACCAGGAAGTTAATTTTGAGTTGACAAGTAAATTGACAATAAGAAATAAAAGACAGAAAAATGGAAAAATGGAATTGTATATGCACACTTGATAGGGGGAATTATAATAATTATTATTTTATTATTATTCTGACCTCTTCATTGTAGTTCACTGCCCTGACCACAAATTCCTCTATGTTGGTGTATCCTTTCTTGGATTCCATGGCATTGTATCCAACTTCTCATTATTCTCTAAATCTTAATTCTTTCATTAATTACTTCTTTCTTCTTCTCTTCCCTTTGGGCCTTTATCATTCATGGAAGGACTTGTTTAGTTGCCTCCTAAATGGTTTCTGTGCCTCTAGTATCTTCTCTCTTCACTGCATTTTCCACTCTGCTTCCAAACTAATCTTCCATAAATACTGCTCTCATATGGATGTCATGTGCTTTAATAGCACTGGAAGTGGACAGGTCTTTTTGCAATATGATAGCAGATATATCACATACCAGTTTAGGGCCAGGAGATGGCAGTAACTACTGAGAGCTTCAGTGATAATGCCCAATTTGTAAGATAATTATGAAAATATGTGTAAAATATATATATATATATAACTCTCAGCCAGTGCTAAGCATTGGATAGTAGTATGATATGTAAGTACATAGCATTCTGTGTAGATAGTCATATTACTCCACTGCCCAAGGTCCTACAGCGTGTCCTCAAATTCCTTGTCATGATAGGTGTAGACACACTAGTGTTCACTTTAGAAGATTTGTTTTTTCTAATCTCAAATCCTAAATCCATTTCCTAAACTCTCACAGTCTTTCCCCACTTTCTGCATCCACCCTTTTTTCGCATCATTTCCCCACAGGAACATTTGCTGTCCTTTTAATTCCTTTCTCATCTCAGAACTTGCTAATATTTATCACCCTTAAACCTGTGTTTTTGCTTTTGCTATTCCTCAAGCTATAT
Source organism: Panthera tigris (assembly GCF_018350195.1). Taxonomy (NCBI): domain Eukaryota; kingdom Metazoa; phylum Chordata; class Mammalia; order Carnivora; family Felidae; genus Panthera; species Panthera tigris. The sequence goes on along the minus strand of NC_056663.1, from coordinate 126,978,046 downwards.
TTTTTTCCTGCCATTTTTTGTTCTTATTCACTCCCTGCTCAAATTCCAAATGCCACTTCTTTCCTAAGTACTTTTCTCCTACAACAACCTAGAAAAACATCCTCTTTTTTTTTAAATTTCACTTTTGCACTTCCAAATGGTAATATGATTTATCAATTCAATCACTTCACATTATAATGTAGTAACCCTTCATATCAGTATATAGTGTACCTATGTAGGATGTTGTCTTCTTGACTGATTATCTTGTGCTCATTTTATTATCTCTTCAATAAAATGTTATCAACTATGAACAAGAACTACGTCTCACACATCTTTTTACTCCAAAGCCCCCTTTTCTTGATTAATAGATGTTGTTTATTTCACAGAATCTGAATTGACACAGAGAATTCTGAAATCTTTGTTGTGGTAGTTAGCCCTAGAGTCATTGCTCACACAGAGAATTAAGCCTTAATTTCTAAAGCACCTATTGTGTGTAATTAATTAACTTAGTTCCTATGCATCATGACTGGTACTAGGTATGAATCACTCTTAAGAAAATTGAGAAAATGGTCACTAAAATCATCTCATTGTTTCGTAGTTCAAATGAAGTATGCCAGCTGGGCAAGGCTGCTAGAGTATGTAGCAAATTGCTTTTGTTTAAGTAATAAAAGTATTTGCAAGAAAATAGATTTTAAAATGCTTGAAACAACAGCTAGGCTTGGAAAGATTTGTCTGTATTACAGAAAGCTTATTAGGTAGTTTCATGCTAGCATGCATTGTCTTAAGTGGCAAATTGTTGTTTCCATGCCAATTCTTGGTTTAAAATCCATCATGTATCTGTTACATGTCACTTTCCACTTAAATACTTGGGACAGGTAGATTGAACTGTCAAGTTGGGTCATTATAACTCCAACAGATGTTGTCATGTAGATGAAGAAAATTCATCTTAACTGATATCATTTTTTTGAAATGTGTTTTTCTTTGTACCTAAGGAAACCAATGGTATGTCATATTAGCTTTTCAGATTCAGTTTCCAGTCAAAGCAGCATGTTTTGATTAAATCACTTCACCATTTCAGAATTCATGCAGGATAACAATGGACCACATAAGAGGAAACAGTGATAGCAAGAGTGCTTACAGTGTTCTTGTGGTTTCATGCTTAATAACCCATCATATTATCAATCAGTTATAAAGGAATAATTGGTGGATTGGCTGAGCAAATAGTGCAAGAAGGAACTACACTTGCACTAAAATACAGGGGTGCAAATACAGATCTATATCTATTTGGTTGGCATGGTTTGAGTTTTGCCAGAAAGTATCTTGTTTGCTTTGTTTAACTTTTTTAAAAATTCAGCATTATGTAATTTTACCTTTCTTTGATAGTAAGAGTCAGTTGAAATCTTCCATAATGTCCTCGCTAAATACATCCCTGGAGATTATCATATTCAGAAATGGATGGTTTTCATTCTGTGTAATGAATAAGTCCCTAGAAGATAAAAACATACTGTAGATATTTATGAGTGTAACTTCTTCACAACCATATGAAACAAAGGAAGACAGTGTGTGGGTAGGAGTTAACACTCCTTAAAAATGTGTTAATTTTCTACTTTGTAAAATATTTTTTTTTCCAGTAAATTTGATTACTTTCTGTCTCATGAGGTGGTACTAATAAGGATAATTTAATGAATGTACAATTGAGTAGTATATTTTCTTATCTAAGCATGTTTAGGAATTTCTTCAGTATTCCAAAGTCTATTAGTGGTGGAAATAAAGAAGAAACAGAATACATTTAATAATCTACACCAGGAAATTGAGAATATTTATAAAGGAAATATATATTCTAATTAAAATTTTCATAAATAATTATGCCTCAATATGAAACCACAAAATGTTACAGTTGGTAATTTAGTTTACAGTATTTTTAAGCCTGCCTAAGGCTTAAGTCCTAAGTCCTAAATAGCACATATTGGGCAAGGTACATGTGATAAGTAATAGAAAGAAAAAAATGGGATCATATAAACAAATACTATGCTTTATATCACTATTTCCACCTTTTAAAAGGTTTTGTTTCATATAGCTAATAATTTCCTTATCTCTGAAATATTCCTCTTGTGAGTTTTGGATCATTTTTTTCTTCTACTTGAAACTTCATATTTTATAAATGTTGGGAGATAATTTTTCATGGGTGTCTTGTGTTTTTGTAACTTTTATGAACTAAGGCACTTACTGCTTTTATTGTAAACTCTCCTTTCAAAGATGTTTGAACAGTAAACAATCTTGGAATATGGAACCAGTGTCTTTCTCCACAAGAAAGGGAAGATTTGGTTACTGTCCAGTATATTAAAGACGGTGTTTCCATCAGGAGCAAAAGGCAGGCATGCTTATTGCCTGTTATAAAAGACTTAGGTTCCCTAAATTCAAGGTTTCTCTCCTGCAGTGCAACACACTACTTACACAGGTATTTCTGGCCCTCTTTGTATCATCTTGTGGGAACTAGGGCTTGAGAAAGCAATGGCAATGCAGATACTGCTGTTGCTATGAGGAATAAAGTCATTTGTATCTAACCCAGGAGTCTGAAGTCTTCTGCTAACATCATAAAATTGTGACAAGATAATGTGTTAGTTACCATGTAAGTAGGGTAAAATCTGAGGCCCTTCACAGTCTTATCAATATGTTGTCCAGATTGTTATAGTCTCTTTTGAATCTCCAGATGTACAATTATTTTGACCTGTGGGCTCATAATCATCTGGGAATATACTTTTCTAATAATGTATAAGGGCTAAGCACTTTAGTCTCTGTTGTTCTTAGTAGGTTCCAGGCTAGAGAAAGGGATGAGCTCTAGGAAAAGAATTCCACACACCACAAAACCACAGTTAGTCATTTCCTTATCATCACACTAAAAACAAATTGTTAAAATCTTTAAGGAAGTAGCAGCAATTGGAATAGGCATTATCACGGTGCTGTAATCCTCTATCCCTAAAGGCCTGAAGAAAGAAAGGGTGGAGAAGCAAATACGTAAAGCTGGACAACTTATATTGCTTTTTTTCAATTCCATATCCCAACAGAACTTTTGCGCTACTCTGCTGTTCTTTACACTGCCCGACTCCAATAAATTAATCAAAGCTATGGGTAACTACATCAGATTTCAGCAGAGAGAGGTCAGGCAATGATAGTCCAGCTCAACACATGGAAGAGACAAGAGCTGAATTAGAAATGCTCTAAGCTGCCCGTTCATTGCTGTGTTCAGCAGCCCTTTTCCCAACCTGCAACTGCATTTACTCCAAACACACCACTTCAGTATATATTCCCCCTTCCCAGAGTTTCCCACAGTAAAGTTGTATAAGTTTCTGGAATCTATGTTCCACTCTGTAGTTCTTCCAGGGTTTTTAGGAGAGGAAGCCAGAGCCCTTTCTATTTCACTACCAAATATACTTAAATCATGAGTTATAATGATATAACCTTCTTTAGAGGATACTGATGAACCCACTTATTTTTTGTAAAGACAAACTCCACCACAGATTAACCAAATAATTAATAAAGAAAAGCTTTTCATTTATTTAAATATCCCTCATAACAAAGAAGAAATAATAAAATGTTGGCATTTTGCCGTCACTAATTATATTAGTTTGCAAGGGCTTCCATAGCAAAGTACCACACGCTGGGTGGCTTAAACAATCAAAATTCATTTTCCCACATTTCTAAAAGCTGGTAGTGCAAAATCAAGGTGTCAGCAGGTTTCTTCTGAGGCCTCTCTCCTAGCAGGTGGCCAACCTCTTGCTGTGTCCTCACATGGTAGGTGTTTCCTCCATGCCCTCAAATCTCTGGTCTCTCTCTGTATGTCCTAATTTCCTTCTGCCTATTATTACACTGATCTGATTGGATTAGGGGCAATTCATGCGACCTCATTTAACCTTAATTACCTCTTTTAAAGACCTTGTCTCCAAATATATTCAAACATTCTGAAGTACTGGGGGTTAAGGCTTCAACATATGAATTTTAAGGGAACACATTCAGCCCATAACACTAATGAAAGTAATAAATGAACATTAATGGCTGATTATATTACTGAGAGAGAAGGAGACAGAAACTGTGTACCTTCTATTTACATTTTCGTTAAGTTTATTTATTTATTTTGAGAGAGAAAGGGACAGCATGAGTGGAGGAGGAGCAGCAAGAGAGTAAGAAGGAGAATCCCAAGCAGCCTCTGCACTGCTTTAATTATTCAAATTAGGATCCATACTAAATAATAACTTACATGTCTCTTGAGTCTTTTTATTTGTGAGTTCTCCATTCATTTATATTGCTTTGCTTTTCTAATCTATGTGTCAAAAAATTAGTTATATTTTCTATAGTTTCCAAAGATTTCCAAATTTTGGATAAAAAAAATAAATACTGATTACACTTGATCATATTGAGAAATTATAAATTTGGGGGAACACAGTAATGGTATCATGATTGTGTTTTAAAAGACCTCACGGTTTGGGGCACCTGGGTGGCTCAGTCAGTTAAGCGTCCAACTTCAGCTCAGCTCATGATCTCATGGTTCATGAGTTCAAGCCCCATGTCCAGCTCTGTGCTGACAGCTCAGAGCCTGGAGCCTGAGCGTCTCCCTCTCTGTCTGCCCCACCCCTGCTCACACTTTGTCTCTGTCTCTCTCAAAAATAAATAAACATTAAAGAAAAACTTTTAAATAAAAGACCTCACAATTTTAAGAAATATATAGAAAGTAGTTAAAAATAAAATTGTATAATATCTGGCATATATTTCAAAATAAATCTGACAGGGATGGTGATAAAAAAGAGTGCCAGGTATAAATAAACAAGATTGAAAATGAGTTGATAATTGCTTAAGCAGAGTGATGAGTACTTTGGTTCATGAGTCAATTCTCTTTATATATATTTAAAATTTTCCATAATAAAAGTTGAAAAGGCTTATATTGGAGTTTTGAATTTCATAAATGCTCACAAGGTTGGTAATTGGCACATATTTTAGTTGTTTTTCTGTGGTAATGATGAGTTCTGATGAGTCAGTTTACATCTCTGGAGTTTTCCTTGTGAGGTTAATTATATGCATGGGAGTGCTGACTGAGGTTAGCAGAGCAAGTTCTGGTGGAAGGAAAGTGTTTCTGCCCTCCAAACTACTTTTCTACTTTATACGAGTATTAAGCTTTGATGCACCCTCATTAGCACAATATCCTAGTCACCCGTGCTAACCTGTCCAGGTGTTTCTCTGATACTGTTCAGTTCAATAAATTTAGACTTCACAAAATAGTGCTTGTCACTTTATGCCCTCCTGTCCCAAATATATTTCAGAATATGTTCAATCCAGCTGTTAGTTAGACTGCATAAAATATTGGAATAACACTTTTGAGAATTGAGATGATGTTTGAAGTGTTTCAAGAGTTTTTTCCCTCTGGATGGGAAAGCAGCTTTGCCAGAAACAAAATAAATCTCAAAATCTACAGTTCTATTTTACTTTTTATAATAATCTTGCTTTTAAAAAGCATTTTGGAAAAAAAAAATCATCTTCTGATTGCTTGTGTATTAAATGAAAAAGAATAGAATCTAAGACAAAATTGTACTATATTTTCCCATTACATATTACAAATAGGTAATTTCAATTTTCAGGTCAAAAATGTAAATGTCAGTAATTTTGTAAGACTGAACTTAATAGTTTATACATCAGAGAGCCTGGTGATCAAGATTAAATGAAATAATAAATGTAAATACTCAACACAGTAAGCCCTCCATAAATGGTAGATACAATGACTGCTATAAATTTTTTTTCTTGAAAAATTCATATCTTGAACAAAATTTTAAATCTGAACATTTTCTATATATTTGTATTTTGAAAATAATTTAATTTGCTCAAAACCATAGAGTAATTTTTACTATAACCAAGTAATTCTCCTTGAAATTGAATTTAGATTTTAATAAATTTTCAAAATGGATTCACATAAAGAAAAGCATCTGACATCTCCATTGGTAGCAGAGGATTTTACAGAAAGGTCTGGTATAGTGATTGAGTTAATATTCTTAAGAAATAAACCTTGTTAAAGCTGTATTGTGTAAGGGAAGTTTCTTACCTGTTTCTCTACTAAAGATTCATAATTGTTATAAGTTATAACTGAATTTTATTAATTTAGTAAAGGGAATCATTGATGTTAAGCCACAAGTATAATAAAACCCCATCTATTTTACTATATGGCTTATAAAATTCATAAACACATATGATGGGATTCTGGTATTGATTTTTACATGGATTTTTATTAAAGAACTGGAGATACTTCTCAGAAAGGTATAGCTAAGAGAATGGTCTCAAGTTTTGTCTATATTCTAAGTTTTTATTTTAATTTTCTGATACTGCTCAAGTATCTATTTTGAATTTGTTTCTTTATTCTTTGGCTTGAAGGCTTTGTGCATCTGGTGCTCTATTCTGATGTGACTTTGGAGAAAGGCTACCATTTGTTTTTGTTGTTGTTGTTTTTGTTTTTGTTTTCTGGGGGGATAACTTCTTGAGTAAGTTCCCAGGTGAAAATTATATCTTCAGTTGGACAAAACATTCCTGTAAGAGACTTTCTTTGTTACCCACTGAATAATTCCTACTATATATGGAAGGCCAAGATTAGTTAATGATTTCATTTTCAGTTACCAGTGATCTGGATTATTACTGGCAAGACAAGAATGATACCTGGCTATTGATTCTCTACATTAAGAAAAGATATCTTAAGAAATCCATACGCTTTACATAGTAGATGTGATAAGCACATCTGTGGAAAATATTATGTGTTCATAGTAAGATTTTATTAGATTTAACAAATGACCAACTTTCACTAAAAATTTATTCTTTTTACTTGCAATTATAAATAAGACAAATTATATATTTAAATATAAAATAATTAAATTAAGGGCCAACAAAAATGTTGACTAAATTCAAATATTGATAAAATACAGATCATATTTGGAAATTATTTGAAAATATTTGAAGTGGGTGCACTTTTACTCGTTATGATTTTAATGTCTATGTCTGACTATAGGTAATCACACATAGCCTCAATTTCTACAGTTGGATTTAGAAAGCCATACATACATTGGATGTTACCTAGCAAATAAAAAGGTATATTTGAAATGCATCCAGATATATCTAAAGGATAATATAAGCTCACTCATACATCCATTAAACCAAGGACAATTTATTGAGAATTAAAAAAAATTAAAAATAAAAAGATATCTTACGTCAAAACCAATTATTGCTTATCTACTATATGCTAGTGATACAAAAGTGCTAGCGGTATTATAATGAATAAAAAAGATGCTTTCAGCCATCATGTAGCTCAGAATTCTACTGGGGGAAGTAAGGAAGTTAGTGACTCAAACCTAGAATAATGCCTCAGATAATGAGTACCACAAAAGATTAAACTGAGCGGTGTAGCAAGAGCAGACTCTTCACTGTTTGGCAAATGCTTTTTTCAATTCTAATTTGAGGAAACTTAAGTTAATCAATATATGCAGAAAAATCAATTGTCTCCGGTGGATATGGAACTTGTAAAACTACTTCTCCCCAAAAGGATTGCTTTAACTAAAAGTCTTGATAAAAAGTTTGATACTAGAATGAGAATTTATGAACTGTGATCTTTAGTGAATCGAATTCTTTCCCCCACCAAAACGAAACAAAACAAAGCAAAGCAAAACAAAACAAAAACTAGTATACCCACAAACTAGCTCCTGGAACTTGTGAATGTGACCTTATTTGAAAAAAAAAAAAAAAAGTCTTTGCAGATATAATTAAGATGAGGATTTTGAGATGAAGACATCACAGATTATCCAGGTTGGCCATAAGTCCAATGATAAATATTCTTATGAGAGGAAGGTAGAGAGAGATTTGATAGAGAGAAGGGGAGATGGCCATCGGAAGGTAGAGGCTGAGCTCAGAGTTAAAGAACCACAAATCAAGGAATGCCTGGAGCCACAAAAAGCTGGAAGAAGTGAAAAAAGATTCTGCCCTAGAGCTTTTCAAGAGGGTGTGACCCTGCCAATGCTTTGATTTCAGATCTGTCTTCTGGAACTGTGAGAAAACAAATTTCTGTTGTTTTCATATGCTGAGATTGTGGTTGTTATAGCAGCCATAGAAAACAAATTATGATCTATTTGGCCATATTTTCTAAAATAGAGATCATTCTAAAGTGTTTCAATCAGTTACTACTGAGATGAAAGTGCATAGAGAAATGCCTACCTGAATTACAGTAAAGACACTTTTTTTTTTTAAAGATTTAAGATAAAAAAGAAAGTATAGGGAAAATGAAAGACTATTCTTTACATATGTACAACTTCTGCCGCCTTCTAAAAGCTCTGGGTGTCCATCCAGTTTCAGAAGCAAAGGTGATCATTGACCCTAAACCATGTGTTTCAATAATTTATTACTGCATAACAAAACACCTTAAAACTTACTGGCTTAAAACAAAAACTTTTATTTTTAAGGGTTCAGTAGGCCTCCTGTTCAGGCAGGACTTTATAGGGATAGATCACCTCTGCTCCACATGGTGTTGACGGGGATAGCTCAGTCAGAATCCAAAGATTCAAGATGGTATCACACACATGTCTGGGGCATTGGTGCTGGCTGTTGGCCGAGGTCCTATAGGCTTCTTTTATGTGACCCCTTTTACCTTCTGCATAGTCTCTCATTATTCAGTTTTGTAGCCTACCCTTTTTTTACTTGATTGTTGGCTTCCAAAAATGAGAAAACAAAAGCTACAAGATCTCTTAAGACCCAGGCCCAGAAATCATATATCATCCCCTCCGCCTAATTCTGTTGGTAAAAGCAAGTCACAGAACTAACTCTGATTCAACAAGAGGGAATGGACTCTACCTCTTGATGCAAGATTGGTACATATGCACAGGTACAGAGGAATTATCTGTGGCCGTCTTGTAGGCAAACTGCTACACAATGGTCTGCTTTTTTAAATCATGTTCTTTGATGAGATTTGATCCTTTCTCATGGATATCTCCCTTCTTTAAATATTGAATACTTACTATTTATGCCAGTCTTTTAGAAATTAGTAATATACTGCCTAGTGGAATTTGTTGTATTTTTTTTCTTTTTAAAGTTTTTCTGCTTTGTCATTTCAAAAAGATAAATCCTTGAAGGTAAGAAGATGTTCTATGCATCTTTGCATCCTGTAACACTAGCACAGCAGGTATTTAATAAATATCTTCTTGACTATAAATGTTGAGTGATGGGAAAATAATGTATTTACACTATGCACATTACTGCATCAATGTCCACTAGATGATTTGTTGCTAAGTCTCTTGCAGGCTATTGTGATCAGTTAGTCCTAACCCCTGCCCTTTCTCATGCTTATCATGTGTGTGTGATTATAGTTATTAATAATTACCAGTGGAAGTATATATGGGGAAAGTATTTAGGATTATTAATTTGAAAAGTAATTAGAAAAACATGTAAATCCACAAAGAACTCTTTTTTGAAATGTGCCAGCCTTTCTAAACATGCCTGATTTATGGGAGTCTCCATTGCATGAATGTTTGCAATATTTTGCAATGAAATAAAAATTATTTTCAAAGCTGGTAAGAATGCTCAGAGGCATAGTCAATCATTTGATGATTCAAAGTTATCCACGAAACACCAGTACTCCATCCTCAAGGTGAGCGTAAGCACAGGCATCTGATAAAGAGGGAGCCAGAAAGGAAGGATTACACAGTGACCTAGACAATAGTGTCATGTCAGTGTTAGGATCAGATCAGCTGATTACAATGGCTGATTGTACTGCTCCTGGTGAAAGTTATTTGGAAAATTTGAATGAGTAATCCTCTCTCATTCATCACAGGAATGACTCTTGGTATGAATCTAGTCATTCCTGGAAACAATTGTAGAATCACAAAGCCAGATAGGATTTTATGAGAATTCACTGATCTGTTTCTTACCTTGAGATAAAACCCACATGCCACCAAGTCCTCTAGGCAACTGAGATTTAGTTTACTCTTTGAGAAAAATAAGACCCATTCATTCATTCAACAAATATTTATTATTTGTGACTTGTATAGGTGCTGGGTGTCCATCAGTAAATAAATCAGGCAAAAATCACTGCCTTTGTGGAACATGCAGTTTAATAGAGCAATATAAGTGATTCCAGTAATCCTTGTTGGCTTTATATATATTTGACGTTGCTTTGCTCATATTATAAGAAACTATCCACAAATAGAACTAATCACTAAAAAGCTGTGAGTTGTGAGAAAAGAGTTTAGAATTTATTTGCATTAATCCCTTACTTGAAATAAAAGCTAGGCCTTCAAACACCCAGGCCCATGTTCTTTACTTTTTGCCCACTCCTTTAAAAATATCTTCCTTTTCCTACATTGACGTAGTTATAGAATGCATTCACAAAACCTAACACAACTTCTATGTAATTAGCAATAAATCTTTTAGTTCCACATGACAGAAACCCACTTGAATAGCTGAAGCAAAAAAAAAAAAAAAAAAAAAAGTGGAGGGGAGTTATGCAAATAAATTTTAGTTTTTCAAGAACCCAAAACACAAATGCGGCTACACTTAGGAAATGAGCGCTCAAAGACCGTTAGGACTGTCTATGTGTCCCTTGCTTTATTCTTCTCTGAAAACGAATCTTATTGAGGTCAGAATCACCTAGTGGTTTCTGGTGCTAAACTGCCTGGGTTCAAATCCTGATGATTTCACTTTCAAGCCGAGTAACTTGGAACAGGTCAATAATCTCTCTAATCCTCAATTTCCTCATGTGTTAAAATTAGGATCATTAATAGTATCCGCTTAATAGGATTATAGCAAAAAAGTAAATCAAATAATATCCAGGGCTTTGGTACAATGCCTGCCTCATAGAAAGTCTTCAGTAAATGTGAACTGTCATTATAAAGTAAATGTCAAGGGCTGAGCTGGGGAGAGCTGAGCTGCCTGGTATGGGACTAGTCAATTGAGACAACAAGCCAAAATGAAAGTCAATTTAGCCTTTATTCACTTACTGCCATAGGAAAAGCAAGTCTGGAAAGAAAGTCCTGGCTCTCCCAGGGTCCTCTATTTTCATACAGAATGACAACATAAGAGTCAGATGTATCAACACACAGGGGGGTGGGGGGGTATTGTCTCACTGCTGGAGGGGACCCTGAGGCTCCTGCAGGCTTATGGTCTAGTGCAGGGGTGAGGAGGAGGGAAAGGAAGAAAGGAAGGGCTAGGAATGGAAAAGTACTGGGTATTAAGTTAGAATATAAATATGTCTTCAGGGCTACTACCCCCTCCCTAAACTGGGATGTTCTCAGCAGAGACTCCTGGGGAAGGCCTCAGGCCAAGGCCCAGATAGAGAGGCCTCTGAATGGAGGTTCCTGGGCCAACCCAGCAGATACTGCCTAAAAATATGGCCAGCCAAAGGGACCTGAGTTCGTGACTGCAACTCCCTTCAATAGGCTTGTCAAGTAAAGCCACCTTAATTGCCTGCAGTCAGGCCTAAAAAATCATTCATACATTTTTGGCCAGGAGCCGTACTCTTCAAGAGGATTTTGCATTGTTGAGAGGGCTTTCCCCTCCCCACTAGGTAATGTTTTATCCCCTCAAGTTTCAACAGTTTATATTTCATGGGTATTTTGTGGTTCTTCTTTTCATGAGATAGTATAGGTATACGTCTTAAAATGAGTCTTAGAATATAAGAAGCCCCCATCATAAGTTATGTTTTACTCTTATTGTTGCTCTAGTTGTTGTTGTTGTTATATAACTATTCAAATGGTAGGACTAGTATGATGACTTATTTTATTCTCTACCAGGTTAGGTAATGCCATCATTCCTCATACTGAAGGCTTCTGAAAAGCATTCCTCGATCTCTATTATGTAGAGCTTATCCTCTCTGCACCCAGGAAGAATGAGATTTGCAAGTCTACATTTCCAAAAACAAACAAACAAAATTCAGTAGCAGGCAGCAAAGCATCGTGGCTATATATTGAGATCCCCATTTAAGGCACTGTTTAAGAAATAGTCAACAATGCCTGCAAGATGTGTTAAGTTTCCTCTTTAAAAATCATCTAAATTTGTTCATTATTCAATAAACATGGAAGTCCTACTTTGGGCCGAGAAATATGTATTTAAGAAGGTGGTGAGGAGACAAATACAGTAATTTTTCCTGATTTCATGGAAACTCACAGATAACTGGTGTGATAAATGTTAATGTATAAAAGAGAGGAACATGATTCCATCCTGGAGGGACATGAGCTAACCTAGGGGGTGGAAACAGGTAGTCAGGGAAGGTTGATACTAACCTATAGATGTTTACATTGAGATCCAAAAGATGAGTAAGAGTGAATTCAGGAATTCTTTGAAGAATGGCATGTATCTAGTATTCTTCCCATTAAGGAAAACTGTATATTCAAAACCATTGGTTCACAAATTTGGCTGTACTTTAGAATCATCTTGGAAACTAACAGATACCAATGCCTGTATCTCATGCCCAGAAATTCTGATTTAATTGGCATGGCATATAATTTGGCATTGTTTTTATTTGTTTTCGTTTTTAACTCCCAAGTAGTTCTGATCTACTTCAGTGTTTCAGAAACAACGTTTAAATCCTTAAGGCAGGAGGTTGATGTCTAGCTCAAGAAACTGAAGGAAGACTAGTATGGTTGGAGTTCAAAAACAGAGAGAATATGATGTGGCATGAAATAGTAAATGTAAAGTGACAAATCACACAGGTCTTGGCTGGCCACATTAGAAGTTTGGTCTTTCTCTTGATAACAATGGAAAACTTTGGAAAGATTTTAAGCAAAAGGCATCATATCTAAATTTATATTTATGTTGCAATGTAGAGTGAAGATGGTAAAAAAGAAGCAGTGAAGTTAGCCTGGACTAGGGTGGTGGCAAGGAGATGGAGTTAAATGGATTTGAGCGTTTGTTTTTGGAGGTGAAATTAGCAGATGGCAATGGATTAGATATGCATGCTTGTAAAACAAATTTGTCAATTTCTGGCTATTGGAAGAATGATGGTAGGGGGTAGATTATGAGTTTAATCTTTTAGATATTTGAAGTGCCTTTGAGATATCTAAGCAGAAACATCGAAGAGATAGTAGAATATAAAGAGAAGTCTAAACTTGAGATTTTAGATTGGGAACAAAGATCTACAGTTCAATAGCAATGTTTACATTAAACTTTGTGAGTGTGCATTAACCTGGTAATTTCAAAACCTAATTATTTTACTTGTGAAAAACACCGTGATAGGCACTGGGCACACAAAGGTAATTAAGGTGGTGCTCCTGTCCTTAAGTGGTTAATTATTTAATGGACAAGATAAGAAAGACAGAGAATTCTAATGTAGTTTTAAAATTAAGAGTCCCCCTTTAAAACATCTCAAGATAGAAAAGAATGAAAGAGAAGATAATCCAGCAACTTTTATCAGGTTGTAACCACTAAATGCTAAAATATTATTAGAAAAAAATTCTTTTTTTAAGAATTTTTTTAATGCTTATTTATTTTGGGGGGAGAAAGCAAGAAACAGTGTGAGTGGGGGAGGAGCACAGAGACAGGGAGACATAGAATCTGAAATAGGCTCCAGGCTCTAGGCTCTGAGCTGTCAGCACAGAGTCCGATGCAGGGCTTCAACACACAAACCGTAAGATCACGACCTGAGCCAAAGTCAACACTTAACCAACTGAGCCACCGAGGGCACCCCAGAAAAAAAAAATTCTGACCAGAAAGAAAAGGAAAGCTAATAGAATATGAGTGAGGGGAATCACCCCTGAAGAATCACAAAAATTGGCAAGGGTACAATATGATAGCAGGACACTATCTCAGACAGAGGATGTTTTGTTTTTTCATTCAATTTGAACTGGAGAGGCAAAAAAGAAGGAGTAGAAGGAGGAGGCAGAGGAGGAGGAAAAGGGGGAAGGGGAGGAGGAAGAAGAAGAGGGATTAGGAGGATAGGAGGGGAGGGAGAAGGAGACGAAGAAGGAGGAGGTGGAGAAGAGAAGGAAGAAGAGGACAGCAGAGATTTTATTGAATGAATTAATTTATCAGTTGTTTATTAGGACCTACCAAGTACCAATACAGTGATAAGGGCCATGGGTGCAAGAATAGACAAGGTAGGCATTATTCTGGCTTCACAGAGTTTATAGCCTCCTATCTTATTTCAAACAAGAAAAATAAAATTGCCTGTTTATTCGAGAAAGTGTCCCTAGCTAGCTTTTGCAAAAGAAGCCGGTAAAAATGATGCCTTCAACCAATAAGGTTAAGTAGCCATTCTATGAGATTGCATGGGTGTTTAAAGCAAGTTTTAGAGCAGTGCTTCTCAATCTTGGCTATAGGTTGAAATTGCCTGGAAAGCCATAAATAATACTGATGCCTGGATCCCATCCCTGGAGATTTGGACTTAATTGTTCTGAGTTTGAGCTGATACATCAGAAGTTTTAAAAACTTTCAGGTGATTCTAACATGCAGCCAGAGTTGAGAACCACAACTTTAGAGGCATGCTCCCTCACTGAAACCAGTAAGTGACTCCGAATGATGATGCTGAACCAGGAACAACAGTGCTGATTATATAGGAATGATAATAATAAACATTGCATTAGTCTTCATGTGCCAGGAATGCTTCTAAATATTTAACATATATTAAGTCAGTTAATAGTCTCACTAACCCTATGAAGAAGCCACTTTTATTATTCCCGTTTGAGAGGTGAGAAAACTGGGGCCCAACAGCACATGCCCAGCAGGTATCAGAGTAGGTGCCTGAACCTAAGCAGTCTGGTTCCAGAGTTTCTGATCTTAGTGTCTATGATCTACTGCCTCTAAATATAGTATAATAATAATTTTAGACCAAGAAGAATGATAAAAAAGGGAAACTTATAATTGTAGAGTATTATTAAATCAGTCAAATGCCAGTTGATAACTGAAGAGTGGTTATTATGGCTGCATAAAACATCTTTGAGCTATTTTTTCGTGTGTGTGTGTGTGTGTGTGTGTGTGTCTTCTCAAATTGCTATTTTGTGGAAATCAGCTAAATTCATCTTATTGCACATAGTATAGAAATTTTGTTTTCGGCATCAATACAGGGAAATGTAAGCAGTTGAGTCAGGTGATTTTTTTTTTCAAAGACATTTTCTCCTGAAGGAAACTCAAGTGCTAAGGCTATTTCATGTAATCTAAAGAAGGTCTACTACTTCATGGTAATGACCAAGCTGTAGGAACAGAATCTTAGGAGGAAATAATCATCCCCAAGGGGCAAGTCCTGCAAACTTAACCTGTTTTACAGGTGGAAATATCACACACACACACACACACACACACACACACACACACACACACACACAAATATTATTGGAGGGATTACTGACACACTACATTCCTGTATATATCAAAGAAAAAACATTCCCATTTACCATTATGAAACATGCATCTGAGTCAACCTGCCCTATGTATTTTTTTACACACTCTATCCCATTACAGAAGTAATATCGACCAAATAAATGCTGTGCATATCTACATGGTTAGCTCTCAGCTACTTTGCCTATGCCTCATTCTTCCTCTTCTTTCCTCTGAAGGCTGAGAAAGCAAATAAAGGAAATGTAGTGGCTGGCAGCACACAGCCTGCGGTACAGTGGGTATTTTGTATCCTGCAGCTGGAGCTTTGGTACTATGGCCAGGCTTCGTTTGTTCCATATGAATACAAGCTACTAAATGTAGAGAATCCATTTGGCATTCAATTAAGAGCTCTCTTGACTCCTGTTATTAAAGCCTATAACTATTAAGCGTAAAATTAAAGTTGAACAGTTCAGCTCTTTTTGACATTATAACACCGCCTGAAAAATAGTGATGCAAAACCAAGTCAAACGTCATCCTTTAAAGCCCATGGACAAATGAAAAGAGGAAATATTGAAGGAAAAGAGTAAATATCTAAAACTTGGCCATTTGCTAATGACATAACACATGATGTTAGAAACGTATTACTGTTCCCATGCAAATACAGCAACCATTTTGTTGAACACAAGATACTACCTTGATTTTAACAGAGAGCTACAAAATTATTATTGCTAAAACTCCAGTGAAGGAAATAATTAAAGCATTAAGCATTTTTAAGGTTTTAAAGTTATTTTAAGCAATAACCAAAAAATACTATAGGAAATCAATATACCGTAATTGAAAGGAAATTGAATTGGTCCTTATTTTTTAATCCCTTCTAAATTTTCTCTAGACTGCCAGACCATGGGAGACAGTGAATCTTGTTTTGCCATCAGCAGTATGACTTTCTGTAAATCTCATGTGCTGCAGGGGCCACTTTTATTATTTTTTACTTAGAAAGTGCTCAGCTGAATAGATAGTATTATAAGATTTTGTGTGCATTATCTATATTAGTCCCTGGACTCATTGTTATAAAAAAAAAGAAGAAGAAGAAGGAAAAGAAACAAAAACAAAAAACACAGCCAAGCACAAGCAACCTTCTCCACATATCCAGAAAAGCCAAGTTAATAGAATTTCAAACAATGAAGCCACAGAAGTTCTTAGATAAGCCTCACGCTTGAATTTAAATGGAATTCTTCTATTTTTTTCTTTTTTTCTTTTTAATCAAACACTATGCCAGTCAATCTTACTATGCTGCAAGGAATATGACCCATTGTAGATACAAATTCAGTTTGAATTTGTGTGAACTTCACTCATTTGTATTGCTTATTATTGGACGGAGCTATTACAATCAAACAGAATAGCTTGAAGGGAACCTCAGGGAGATGAGTGGATATGAACAGAAATTAAAGAATCTTAAAATTTGAAAATTCCTTCAAAAAGATGTGAATAATCAACATTTTCTATGTGTGTTGCTGTTGTTTCTTTCCTCGTTTATCTTCAGTATACATTTGGAGAAGCATCAACAGACCTTAAGATAAATGAAATGCATCCCACACTTATCTTTAGTATGTTGGTAACACAAAGTAGAGATTTCCGGAAATATTTTTGAGACTGTCTTGTCCGTTTCATTTATCTACTCCTTTCCTTATTCTACTCAACGCCTCTGGATGGCTTAAGTGAATAAAAGCACACTGGAAGGAGCACAGCCTCTCAATCCTCAGTTTTCTCTTCTGTAAAATGGAGATAATAATGTTACCTTTCTCACGGTGCTGTTTTGAGAACTAAATTAATCAATCTAAGTAAAGACCTTGGAGGACTGGTATATACTATGCACTATGTACACATTAT
Organism: Panthera tigris; assembly: GCF_018350195.1. Classification (NCBI taxonomy): domain Eukaryota; kingdom Metazoa; phylum Chordata; class Mammalia; order Carnivora; family Felidae; genus Panthera; species Panthera tigris. The sequence continues at coordinate 126,960,865 of NC_056663.1, read as the reverse complement.
ATTTCTTTAATAAAAGTGGTAATTGTGATGATTTGCCTTTTAAACTGTATTGCCAAAATGTGAATTCGCTAGCTGTTATAGAGAGGCAGCTACTTAACCGTTCTGAGCTTTCTTTTTTTTTATTATAAAATAGGAATAATATTTTCTATACCTACCTCAAATAGATCACATTTATGAAAACAATTCATAAGCTATAAAACAGCACTGCAATTGAAGCACTGGAATCTGGACTTTTAAAAGCACTAGTTTAGGGGCACCTGGGTAGCTCAGTCAGTTAAGCATCTAATTCTTGATTTCGACTTCAATCATGATCTCACGGTTTGAGTTTGAGTCCTACATGAGGCTCCATGCACTGATAGTGCAGAGCCTGCTTGGATTCTCTCTATCTGTCTGCCCCTCCGCCACTTGCACTCTGTCTCCTGCTCTCTCTCCCTGTTCCTTTCTCTCTCTTTCTCTCTCTCAAAATAAATAAACTTAAAAATATATATTAAAAAATAAATAACAGTATTAGTTTAAATCCTAGTTTCATCTCTTAGTAGTTATGTGACTTGAGATGAGCCCTTAGTGTCTATGCCTTGTTTTCTATTGTTATAAAATAATAATTGTAACACTACCTTCTTATGAAGTTTTTTTTTTCATAAAGTTATTTTGAGGCTTAAATGAGATCATGTATGAAAAGCTTAGTATCAGGGCTAACACTTAGAAAGTATTCTGAAAAATGTAAAAGAAATAGTTCTATTCAATATAAGAAATAAGTATTATTTTAATTTCTAAATAATTTTTTGTTGTGCTCCATTTTGATATGTGATAAGTAGATATATTTTATTTCTAGTTTTCAGATAATTTGTATTCTAAACTTTCACTATCTCAAAATTCAGTCTCTGAAACTCATAGTTCTTGGTGTCCATAGCTAATAGCTAACATTAAGTGTTAGAGTTTATGCATATGAAGGAAGAACTGAATTAAGTAAAAAGTGTCACCAAACCTGAAATCCAGACTGCTGTTATGATGAACAGGAATAACTTTACAAGTGCTATGATCAAAGGACATATGAGTCAGATAGCAAGAAAAGAGAGAGAGAATATAGAGATGGGAAAGACCTTCATCAGGTAGAGGAGACAATGATGTGTTGTAATATATATGAGAAAGAAGAAAGAATTTGGCCACATTTCTTTGTGGGTGAGAAAAAACATCATATATGGTCACATCATATATGTGTATAAATAATGTTTAAGTTATTGTCCAGGTCTGAAGACAAATGCTTTCTTATTGTTATTTCAAAAACCCAAATGTTTCAGTGCCTTAGAACTTTTAAACCATTGACTATATTTAGTTATGTTTAAAGGAAGACATAATTAAGAAGAAGCTGGAGATTATATATTTTTAAATATTTGTCCAGAGCATTGTTAAAAACAAACTGCTGAGTGAGTTTTGTTGTTATTCCAGTGGTAAATATTTTGACCAGTCCATATACCAAAATGCTATGATCAAGTTTGCATTAATAGATGGCATTTATTCAGGCAAACCGACAGTCAATTCACCAAGGCAGACAAAAAAAAAAAAAAAAAAAAAAAAAAAGAAAGAAATCCTTATATTTACTTTGGCAGCTTAGACATGTTTACCTTGAACAAGATGATGTCCTAAAAGCTATCCATTAAGCTTAGAATTAAGTAATAGAATTGTAGAAGGTGGACAGTGTGCTAGGTCTCCATTTATGGTTGTAAATCACTGTTTCCGCCAATACTAATTCATCTAAGAAAATAAAATCTTGAAAAGTTACTAGAAAAAGCGCACATCAAGGAATGTAATTGGGCATAGACTCTGGTTGACCTCAGAAGAGAACAAAAACTCAAAAGAAATTTCATAAGGTTTTAAATGTGACGAGAGGACTACAATATCTCTGATAATTAGACATTCAACACATTTGGATTTGCTAATGGGATCTAAGTTCTAATTAGACTTTTTAGGTAACTAAGAATGGCATACCATTGTATGAATTTAATGTGCTTTTAGAGTTGAAACCTACAATTAGCAGCCTTTTCCAAATTATTTTAATACAGGAAAAGCTGGCTTTTTGTTTATATTGTGACATACTTTCTCTTTAGATCTATGCACATTTCAGGTTTCTTAATTAAAGCCCTTTTGGGGACTCACAGAGAAACTTGAGTTTTAATAGGAAGCACCTAAATCTTTGATTTGTGAAGGAGACTTGCCAGTGTGTCAACAACTCTGGAAACCACAAACACAATGCAATACGAGGAAATAAATCAGCTTTCAGGAGGAAGCCACAGAAATAACCAGGGCTCCCTATAAACCATTCAGTCAATCAAAACAGTCTCCAAATATGACTGAAGGTCTGTTACATTTTTTTAAATTTTTTTTTCAACGTTTTTAATTTATTTTTGGGACAGAGAGAGACAGAGCATGAACGGGGGAGGGGCAGAGAGAGAGGGAGACACAGAATCGGAAACAGGCTCCAGGCTCTGAGCCATCAGCCCAGAGCCTGACTCGGGGCTCGAACTCACGGACCGCGAGATCGTGACCTGGCTGAAGTCGGACGCTTAACCGACTGCGCCACCCAGGCGCCCCAGGTCTGTTACATTTTTAAAGCATGCAAATATGGATAGGTTCCCAAAAGTGAAGGCTCGTGGATCTGGTATCAGAATTAATAGCATGGCATTTCTTCCCAAGATGTGTATAATAGCATTCTTTGCAGCTTTGCTCACTGAGTTATCTGCTAATTCAAGCCACAACATCTCTTTTTTTTCTCTCATTTCAGAATTGAGAGTCATCAATTTTTATCCCCTTGTGATTTAGAGGCAGTGATTTTAAAAATGGTAGCCCTTAGATTTGGATGTTACAAGAGATAAGAACTGCATGAGGATGTAAAATTAAATCAGTATTTGGAGTGTAAAGGGCAGTGAATCATTGCAAGACTTTAAGGGAAAGGCTGCTGCCAAAATATCCCCAGGAAATTGATAGCACTGACAAAAAAGGCAAATTATATTGTTGTATGTACTATGAATATTTGAAAACAACAAAGCTATATCCATGACTTTTTCCCTCAACTAAAAGCAGTAACCCTTCTAACCGTATTAAAAATCTTGTAGTTTTTCTAGTAAAAGCAGTGTAATATCTAATTAAAACCATTGAAATTATAAGAAAATCTAACGTGTGCAATAACTGATCTATTAGAACAGACATTATACTAAAATTATATGCACTATTATTTTTCCAATTAGTGCATAACTGGGATTGAGTTATTGGTGTATTTATAACTCCTTGTTAAGTCGTATGTCCTTAGTGAGTCTGCTAAAGCATATTGGATACTGTCATATGCCATAGAGTGATACTTAAAGGCAGGAAATGGAATTTCTGATTGCTTCATTTGCTATTAAAAAGAAAAACCTATTCAGGACCCTTCCTGTACCAGTTATTCTGAGAGACATCACACGATTTTCTGAAAGATCTTTGCCAAGGTGATTGGATTGTTCTTCAGTGAGGAAAGTGACCAAGCTATTTCATCTTTCAGCTTGGGTGCTGGAATCCTGTCACAGGGCTGAACGGGTCACTGACTGACAAGAAACTGGAGAATAACATGCGTGGAGTGGTTCTCCGTGTGGTGACTGTTCTGGTAAGTCTTATCGGAGCCTTGTGGTTTTGGCTTCTGGAAGTTACTGTATGCTTTGTTTTTCTATGTTTTATTAAGTCGTGCCATCATCTTAAAAGAGCATTTAACAAATCCTGACTATGCTTTCTAAGATATTTCAACAATCATATTTTCCAACCTTCAATTTATATGGATCAGAGTCAGATTTTTGCAGGCTTTACTTTTAATTACAGTGCTTTCGTCAGTAACTGTCTCAGACACTTTAGGCCCAATTTCCATCCTTCTGCGGTTTCCTACACATGGTAAAGTAAAGGTCTCCCTCAGGCATTCTCTCACTGTAAGCATGCACAAATGAGGGGAATCATGCCAAACTAGGGTAGAGTTGACCAAATGCAGTAATTTAGTAATACTAAAACATTGGCAGAATACAGTGCTTTTCCAGGAAGAACCTACTTCAAAGAAAGATCATCCAGTTGTTTAATAAATATTTATTGAGAATCAACTGTTTTTAAGCTCAGTGCTGATTACTGGGGACATTGATGAATGAAGAAATAGATGTGATTCTGTCTTTATGAAGCTTACCAACTATTGATTTTGTGAGTGTTACATGTAAATTCTGTGAACTATACATATAAAATAATTATTACAATTACATTCACTCAGAAAATCAAATGATAACTATTATCATTATTCTGTATATTATTTTCTCTTCTAATATACATAAAAAATTACATGTTGGTAGAAATATTTTAACCAGCAATATACTCAAATGGATACTGTGTAAATAGCCATACAGCAGGAAGATATGAATTTTCCCTTGCTATTTCTATGTGTTTAGGTTTATGCTACTTTATAGTAAATTTCAAAATGTCCGTAGTTGTGAACTTTTTCTTCAGAAAAGCCTACTTGTTTTTAAACTTGAAAAAAAATTTTTTTTCTGTAGGCTAAATTATAGAATTAGTAGATGGAAGAAACACAGTCTTTTTGACAAATTGATGCCAACTGAGTATCAAAGTTTATAACAGCAATGGCTGCCCCTTATAAATTGTTTAATAACAGTTAAGTAGACTCCACATAATTTCATTATTTAAAAAAAGACCTGTGATATTCTCTATAAGACTACATTCAAATGAGTAGTCTATCCCCCTTTTTGGTACCTATAATTTATTCCTAGTTATTGTTTTGATAAGATGTTTGCTTCTTCACCAAATAATTATGAATACTTGACCACTTGAAGGTAATGGTGCTTCTGTATGTGCCCAAGGCTGTGTTATGCATATGCATTGATGTGCTAATACTAAAAAAAAAAAAAAGACATTTAAAGTGCAGTGAACTATTAATAGTCCTCTCTAGTTATTAACATGAAATCTCAGGAGACAACTTCAATAAAAAACAATACACATGCTTTGTTTTTGTCTTTGAGATTCATATTTCTAAAGCAAGCTAGCTTCATTTAGTCACTAAGCAAATATTAATTTAATACTTTACTATACAAAAGACTAGGTAATGGATATAAAATGAATAATACATATACCTATGTAATAGGTATATATATTCACCTTATAGGTATATTTATACCTCAAGATATACATAGAATCTTGTTGGGAGATGCATATACAAAATAATACAACCAAGAATTATTAAGTACTTTCTATATGCCAGGTACTTTATGAAGTTTTTTGTCTGTATTATTTTATTGAGTCTTCACAGTATTTCAAAGAAATAGATAATTTTCTGATTCCAAGGATGAGGAAGAGGAAACTGGGACATACAGGAGTTGGTTGGAAAAAAATGTGGAGGATATACTGATAGTAAGTAGCAGAGATAGTTAGGATTCAACTCCAAGAAGTCTGACTGACTCTAGACCTCTTAATTTCTTCCCTCTTAACATTATACTGTACCCTTGTCTACTCTTCCTGTGATATGTGTGAGAATTGAGGTATCTATAGGATTTTACTTCACTTGAGAGTTAAAAATCCATAACTCTGAGTAAGATGACAGTGAGTTTAATAGGAAACCTTCATATGGCCAATTATTTTAAATTCATTTCCAGGCTGAACAAAATGATTGCGATTTTGTGCATGAAATGGTATTACTCCTTTACACAGTGGTAATGCGTGCATGTCCCAGTCTCACCTTCATGACTAGTAATGGTCACTGTTACCTGTAAGATTAGCCCTGCACAGATCCCAAACATGGTTAGTGAGTGGAAATATGGAAACAGTGTTTCCCCAGGTCCTCTGTGAGGAAATGTGGATTTATCAGTTACATAAAAGGTCCTTGCACTTGTTACTCTCCCAGAATATGCAGCCATTGTACTTAATAGTTTGGTAGGCTTACTGTTTCTTCCCATAATTCCTGTTTGAGTGGAAACCAGCCATGACTTTCTTATTTATTTCCTACAAACACTCTTCCAGTCCCGCTCTTACTTACATGGCCTCACAGGTTTCTACCACCAACACTAAGAATCACTGTCCCCTCAACCCACCCAGCAACTCCAAAATTTTGACTAAATCCCGAAACTTAGATTTGTTTTTTAATAAACTTGATTTGACCATATAAATGCCACTTTCTTGTATTCCATGTACTTGTTTTCAATGCTCTCAACAAGGGAGAAGGAGGAGGAAGGATTCCTGTGTAAAGCTTTTGAGGGGAGGTCTTTCAGGTTTTATTGCATCCTAACGGCAATCTGATCCCAGTTTGACACACACTTCCTTTAGTGCTGAGGATATTTCTGCTATAATGACACACAGGTTAATAAAATTGATTTTCTTTACCTAAATTTTGAAGCCCCCATTCTTATCACTATTAATGATAGTTCATGGACTTAAAAGGAATAATCTGATAACTTATTTTTTATTTATTTACTTATTTTCAAGTTATTTAACATACAGTGTAGCCTTGACTTCAGGAGTAGAATCCAGTGATTCATCACCCACATACATACACCACCAAGTGCTCATCCCGACAAGTGCCCTCCTCAATGCCCATCACCCATTTCCCCACCTACATCAACCCTCAGTTTGTTCTCTGTATTTAAGAGTCTCTTGTGATTTGCTCTGATATTTATTTTAAATGAAATAATTCAGCACAATACCATGTATGATCCCATTAGAAAATAAATGGTACATACAAATGGTTAATTGGAAAGAGTCAAATAAAGAGATTATTAACAAGGATGCAAATAGGGTTGAGAAAAACAAGGGAAGATGGCAGCTTAGGAGGACGCTGGGCTCACCGCGCATCCTGCTGATCACTTAGATTCCACCTACACCAGCCTAACTAACCCAGAAAACCACCAGAAACTAGCAGAATGGAGTCTCCAGAGCCAAGCGCAGATGAGAGGCCCTCGGAAGAGGGTAGGAAGGGCGGAGAGGCGGTGCACGCTCCACAGACTGGCCGAAGGGAGCCGGGGCTGAGGGGCGGCCCGCCAGCCAAGCAGAGCCCCGAGTCTGGCTTGCAAAAGCGGAGGGGCTGGACAGAGTGTGTTCCGACAGCAAGCGGGACTTGCTTAGCATCTGGGAGTTCATAAGTTAACAGCTCTGCTTGGAAAGCAGGAAGGCTGGAGGACAAAGGGAGGGAGACTTGCTGAGCCCTGGGACGACAGAGCTCAGTTTGGCGGGGAACAAAGGCGCTCGCCAGCTCCATCTCCCTCGCCCATCCCCCAGCCAAAATCCCAAAGGGAACCAGTTCCTGCCAGGGAACTTGCTTGCTCCGCGCAAACACCCAACTTGGTGCTTCTGTGGAGCCACCCCTCCAGCAGCGGGTCTGACTCCCTACCGCTGCCACAGGGCCCCTCCTGAAGTGGATCACCTAAGGAGAAGCGAGCTAAGCCTGCCCCTCCTGCCCCCTGCACCTTGCCTACCCACCCCAGCTAATATGCCAGATCCCCAGCTCCCCAAGCCTGCCAGTGTGCAAGTAGCCCAGACGGGCCACACCACTCCACAGTGAATCCTGCCCCTAGGAGAGGGGAAGAGAAGGCACACACCAGTCTGACTGTGGCCCCAGCGGTGGGCTGGGGGCAGACATCAGGTCTGACTGCGGCCCCGCCCACCAACGCAAGTTATACACCACAGCACAGGGGAAGTAAGCTGCAGGTCCACACCACTCCAGGGACTATCCAAAATGACCAAACGGAAGAATTCCCCTCAGAAGAATCTCCAGGAAATAAAAACAGCTAATGAACTGATCAAAAAGTATTTAAACAATATAACAGAAAGTGAATTTAGAATAATAGTCATAAAATTAATCGCTGGGCTTGAAAACAGTATAGAGGACAGCAGAGAATCTCTTGCTACAGACATCAAGGGACTCAGGAACAGCCAGGAGGAGCTGAAAAACGCTTTAAACGAAATGCAAAACAAAATGGAAACAACGACGGCTGGGATTGAAGAGGCAGAGGAGAGAATAGGTGAACTAGAGGATAAAGTTATGGAAAAAGAGGAAGCTGAGAAAAAGAGAGATAAAAAAATCCAGGAGTATGAGGGGAAAATTAGAGAATTAAGTGATGCACTAAAGAGAAATAATCTACACATAATTGGTATCCCAGAGGAGGAAGAGAGAGGGAAAGGTGCTGAAGGTGTACTTGAAGAAATAATAGCTGAGAACTTCCCTGACCTGGGGAAGGAAAAAGGCATTGAAATCCAAGAGGCACAGAGAACTCCCTTCAGACGTAACTTGAATTGATCTGCACGACATATCATAGTGAAACTGGCAAAATACAAGGATAAAGAGAAAAATCTGAAAGCAGCAAAGGATAAACGTGCCCTAACTTATAAAGGGAGACCTATAAGACTCATGACTGATCTCTCTTTTGAAACTTGGCAGGCCAGAAAGGATTGGCATGATATCTTCAATGTATTAAACAGAAAAAATATGCAGCCAAGAATCCTTTATCCAGCAAGTCTGTCATTTAGAATAGAAGGAGAGATAAAGGCCTTCCCAAACAAACAAAAACTGAAGGAATTCGTCACCACTAAACCAGCCCTACAAGAGATCCTAAGGGCGATCCTGTGAGACAAAGTACCAGAGACATCACTACAAGCATAAAACATACAGACATCACAGTGACTCTAAACCCATATCTTTCTATAATAACACTGAATGTAAATGGACTAAATGCGCCAACCAAAAGACATAGGGTATCAGAATAGATAAAAAAAACAAGACCCATCTATTTGCTGTCTACAAGAGACTCATTTTAGATCTGAGGACACCTTTAGATTAAGAGTGAGGGGATGGAGCACTATTTATCATGCTACTGGAAGCCAAAAGAAAGCTGGAGTAGCCACACTTATATCAGACAAACTAGACTTTAAATTAAAGGCTGTAACAAGAGATGAAGAAGGGCATTATATAATAATCACAGGGTCTATCCATCAGGAAGAGCTAACAATTATAAATGTCTGTGCGCCGAATACAGGGCCCCCAAATATATAAAACAATTACTTACAAACATAAGCAACCTTATTGATAAGAATGTGGTTGAAGGGGACTTTAACACTCCACTTACAGAAATGGATAGATCATCTAGACACATGGTCAATAAAGAAACAAGGGTCCTGAATGACACATTGGATCAGATGGACTTGACAGATATATTTAGAACTCTGCATCCCAAAGCAACAGAATATACTTTCTTCTCGAGTGCACATGGAACATTCTCCAAGACAGATCATATACTGGGTCACAAAACAGCCCTTCATAAGTTTACAAGAATTGAAATTATACCATGCATACTTTCAGACCACAATGCCATGAAGCTTGAAATCAACCACAGGAAAAAGTCTGGAAAACTTCCAAAAGCATGGAGGTTAAAGAACACCCTACTAACGAATGAGTGGGTCAACCAGGCAATTAGAGAAGAAATTAAAAAATATATGGAAACAAACGAAAATGAAAATACAACAATCCAAACGCTTTGGGATGCAGCAAAGGCAGTCCTGAGAGGAAAATACATTGCAATCCAGGCCTATCTCAAGAAACAAGAAAAATCCCAAATACAAAATCTAACAGCACACCTAAAGGAAATAGAAGCAGAACAGCAAAGGCAGCCTAAACCCAGCAGAAGAAGAGAAATAATAAAGATCAGAGCAGAAATAAACAATATAGAATCTAAATAAACTGTAGAGCAGATGAACGAAACCAAGAGTTGGTTTTTTGAAAAAATAAACAAAATTGACAAACCTCTAGCCAGGCTTCTCAAAAAGAAAAGGGAGATGACCCAAATAGATAAAATCATGAATGAAAATGGAATGATTACAACCAATCCCTCAGAGATACAAACAATTATCAGGGAATACTATGAAAAATTATATGCCAACAAATTAGACAACCTGGAAGAAATGGACAAATCCTAAACACCCACACTCTTCCAAGACTCAATCAGGAGGAAATAGAAAGCTTGAACAGACCCATAACCAGTGAAGAAATTGAATCGGTTATCAAAAATCTCCCAACAAATAAGAGTCCAGGACCAGATGGCTTCCCAGGGGAGTTCTACCAGACGTTTAAAGCAGAGATAATACCTATCCTTCTCAAGCTATTCCAAGAAATAGAAAGGGAAGGAAAACTTCCAGACTGATTCTATGAAGCCAGTATTACTTTGATTCCTACACCAGACAGAGACCCAGTAAAAAAAGAGAACTACAGGCCAATATCCCTGATGAATATGGATGCAAAAATTCTCAATAAGATATTAGCAAATCGAATTCAACAGCATATAAAAAGAATTATTCACCATGATCAAGTGGGATTCATTCCTGGGATGCAGGGCTGGTTCAACATTCGCAAATCAATCAACGTGATATCACATTAATAAAAGAAAAGATAAGAACCATATGATCCTGTCAATCGATGCAGAAAAGGCCTTTGACAAAATCCAGCAACCTTTCTTAATAAAAACCCTCGAGAAAGTCGGGATAGAAGGAACATACTTAAAGATCATAAAAGCCATTTATGAGAAGCCCACAGCTAACATCATCCTCAATGGGGAAAAACTGAGAGCTTTTTCCCTGAGATCAGGAACACGACAGGGATGCCCACTCTCAACGCTGTTGTTTAACATAGTGTTGGAAGTTCTAGCATCAGCAATCAGACAACAACAGGAGATCAAAGGCATCAAAATTGGCAAAGATGAAGTCAAGCTTTCGCTTTTTGCAGATGACATGATATTATACATGGAAAATCCGATAGACTCCACCAAAAGTCTGCTAGAACTGATACATGAATTCAGCAAAGTTGCAGTATACAAAATCAATGTACAGAAATCAGTTGCATTCTTATACACTAACAATGAAGCAACAGAAAGACAAAGAAACTGATCCCATTCACAATTGAACCAAGAAGCATAAAATACCTAGGAATAAATCTAACCAAAGATGTAAAAGATCTGTATGCTGAAAACTATAGAAAGCTTATGAAGGAAATTGAAGAAGATATAAAGAAATGGAAAGACATTCCATGTTCATGGATTGGAAGAATAAATATTGTCAAAATGTCAATCCTACCCAAAGCTATCTACACATGCAATGCAATCCCAATCAAAATTGCACTAGCATTCTTCTCGAAACTAGAACAAGCAATCCTAAAATTCATATGGAACCACAAAAGGCCCCGAATAGCCAAAGTAATTTTGAAGAAGAAGACCAAAGCAGGAGGCATCACAATCCCAGATTTAGCCTCTACTGCAAAGCTGTCATCATTAAGACAGCATGGTATTGGCACAAAAACAGACACATAGACCAATGGAATAGAATAGAAACCCCAGAACTAGACCCACAAACGTATGGCCAACTAATCTTTGACAAAGCAGGAAAGAACATCCAATGGAAAAAAGACAGTCTCTTTAACAAATGGTGCTGGGAGAACTGGACAGCAACATGCAGAAGGTTGAAACTAGACCACTTTCTCACACCATTCACAAAAATAAACTCAAAATGGATAAAGGACCTGAATGTGAGACAGGAAACCATCAAAACCCTAGAGGAGAAAGCAGGAAAAGACCTCTCTGACCTCAGCCGTAGCAATCTCTTACTCGACATATCCCCAAAGGCAAGGGAATTAAAAGCAAAAATGAACTACTGGGACCTCATGAAGATAAAAAGCTTCTGCACAGCAAAGGAAACAACCAACAAAACTAAAAGGCAACCAACGGAATGGGAAAAGATATTTGCAAATGACATATCAGACAAAGGGCTAGTATCCAAAATCTATAAAGAGCTCACCAAACTCCACACCCGAAAAACAAATAACCCAGTGAAGAAATGGGCAGAAAACATGCATAGACACTTCTCTAAAGAAGACATCCGGATGGCCAACAGGCACATGAAAAGATGTTCAACCTCGCTCCTCATCAGGGAAATACAAATCAAAACCACACTCAGATATCACCTCACGCCAGTCAGAGTGGCCAAAATGAACAGATCAGGAGACTATAGATGTTGGAGAGGATGTGGAGAAACGGGAACCCTCTTGCACTGTTGGTGGGAATGCAAACTGGTGCAGCCACTCTGGAAAACAGTGTGGAGGTTCCTCAGAAAATTAAAAATAGACCTACCCTATGACCCAGTAATAGCACTGCTAGGAATTTACCCAAGGGATACAGGAGTACTGATGCATAGGGGCACTTGTACCCCAATGTTTATAGCAGCACTCTCAACAATAGCCAAATTGTGGAAAGAGCCTAAATGTCCATCAACTGATGAATGGATAAAGAAAGTGTGGTTTATATACACAATGGAGTACTACGTGACAATTAGAAAGAACGAAATATGGCCCTTTGTAGCAACGTGGATGGAACTGGAGAGTGTGATGCTAAGTGAAATAAGCCATACAGAGAAATACAGATACCATATGTTTTCACTCTTATGTGGATCCTGAGAACTTAACAGAAACCCATGGGGGAGGGGAAGGAAAAAAAAAAAAAAGAGGTTAGAGTGGGAGAGAGCCAAAGCATAAGAGACTGTTAAAAACTGAGAACAAACTGAGGGTTGATGGGGGGTGGGAGGGAGGGCAGGGTGGGTGATGGGTATTGAGGAGGGCACCTTTTGGGATGAGCACTGGGTGTTGTATGGAAACCAATTTGACAATAAATTTCATATATTGGAAAAAAAAAAAAAGGATGCAAATAGGGTTAAAGGAATCAATAAGAGTGTTGAAGCACCAGGACCTAGATGCACAGCAAGTCTTGCTTGACTGCCCTGATGGGGCATGAGGAGGAAGTAATACTAACAGATTTAGCAATAGCTAGAACTATGGGAGAGAACTTCCACATGGCAAGAGAATGGAGAAAGTCACGGCCAAACCACAATCAGGCAGTGAGGAAGTGAGAAGAGAGGTTACCCCAATTTCACTCCTCCTGTGTTTCCATCCCTTCATTGTTTTCAGTTGAAAATCTAACCAGCGTCAGAGGGCAAGAGAGCCTAAGTAAGGAAGACCACGAAGGTCAGAGTGCCAGGACACAAAGCAGGGCAGTGAAAGACATAGTGGATCCAGAGGGGAAATAGGGACAACCAACATCAGCGTCTACTATTTGAAAGGATCTGTTAAAAACTTTAATGTGTCATTTAGTCCTTATCAAAACCCTACAAAAGATGTAGTAATGACATTAGAAGGATGAAAATAGGGCACAAAAATGTTCACTGAATTTCCATGACCATATAGCTAACAAGAGCTACCGATGAGTTTCAAGCCCAGAGATCTGAGTTCCAGAGGCCATGACCTTAGCCTCTTTTGTACTCTGCCTTAAGAATCAGAACGAAGTCATGTTAGGTTTAAATTAAATATAACTCTTGACACGTGAGGGTTCCAAATGTTATGGGATTGATAACTTCGGAGACTATTTCTAAATAGCGTCACATATGGATACCTATAATCAGCCATCACCAAAGCTACATAAATGTCTTAGAAATGGAGGAAAAGATAGAATGAGAATAAATTCAGACCCTACAAGCTAAGTCCTTTTCTAAACTTTTTGTTTTTATATTTGGCCCACTAATCTCGACTTTTTATCAAGTGGACCAAGTGTATTACTACAAGGCACTTACTAAGATTTGTTTTTACCTTTTAACTTTCAAAATAGTCCAACTGTGGATAACCATAAATGAGCAATTATTTCATTCAATTTTTTTTCATAGCAATTCACAAATTGTTGTTGGAAACATCAGAGTTGTAAATATCATTCTAATACTTACAAAAATACAATGGAAAGAATTTGGCAACAAGTGAAAAGAAAGGCTTGAGAAGCTGTGCATTTCAAGATACCTGAAAAACATAAACTGGCATTTAGAAGGAGTTCACTGATTAATACTTATTTTCAATAAGTATTTGGTTTTGCTTAAAACAGACACATGGCTGTGAAACAGCCATGGCTAATGAAACATGAATTCACTCAGAAATTCATTTGAGAAATACTTATTGAGTGCCTTATTCTAGGTGCTTGGGGTACATACAAAACAGACAAACATACTGACTTTTGGGAGTTCTATTCTATCAGGCATCTTCTAAAGCTCTCAGAATTTTTTTTTTTTTAATGCAATACCATTGTCCTACATTAAATATGCAATATAATATTCCTTTGCCATTACCGTAGAAATAATTTTAAAACTTTGTATAAATACATGATTGGAAATTGATGGTAAAGCTGTGGTGGTGATTTCTCTGTATTTTATACATTCAAAACCATACAATTTTTAACATTCTAGTATCTGTGAAATCAGGGTGCATCTTTCAATTAATGGTTCCTTGCAATTATATTTGACAGCATATTTTATCTTTATTTGTGGTAGGAAAAACAACTGTGCATTTTATAACTGAAAACATTTTAGATTAAATAATATAGAGAGGGTATTTTTATAAAATTAATTAAGTTAATGGATATTCCTGGAAAGTTGAATTCAACAAAACTGGGCAAGAAGCCATCATAAAGAGAGAGACTATTTTAAAAAATTCTTCCAAAAGAAAAGAAATAGCATTAGTAAATGAAGCCAATTTTTTTAAAAAAAGGGAATAATAGCAATTAAAAAATTACTATCCAAACTAAAACTACCATTAGAGTCATAGCTCTAAAAGTAGGAAATAGAATACACAAAAGCAGCTCATCTTAAACCAATACCACATAAAGCAAAGTCCAAACTATGTGTTGAGAGATGGTAAGTTTCCCCAAGCAAATCACCATAAGAGGGGTATGGCAGGCAGCCACCAACTGAGTAATCGTTTTAAGAGTAATTTCCTTTTCATAAAATGTTTACCTATTATTAGTCTCACTTCTTGGATTTTTTTTTTCACCAGGCCTTATTTCCCACTGAAAATTTACATGTTGTCCGAGATCAGAGGAAGGTAAAACAAACTATAAACCATTAGCCTTGACTCAAGTATTTACTGAGCTTACATTGTAAGCTAAACATTGTGCTAAATTCCAGAGAGGCAAAGATAAGTAAGATACAGTCTCTACTTTCCAGGAACTCTAAATAAACCATTTTATCAAAATTATTAAGTTTTCTATCAGAAAGTAGAACCTGTATGTGAAGGACTCAGAATTAAATACATTTTTGGAGAGACTGAAAAAGAATAATAAAGTTGAGAGAAATATACAGAGAGAAATAGAAAAGGACAGATGTCACACTATTTTTATGATCTAATTTCAGCAATGACATCTAGTAATGACCTCATGGCTTTATAGGACATTTTAATTCCTTATTTTGTTGTGTTCTTTCATTCAGAAATCTTTGTAACTCTTTTTTTCTTGTAGTAATTTCATTAATTTTATATTCTCCCTTTAACTATAAGTAACAATAAGACACAAAGTTCGTTTCACTTAAAATGCCTGGTATATAAAAGTAGATCAAGAACTATTTGTTGAATGAACAAATCAAAATATTCAGATAGACTGAAGGTGTGTGTGTGGTGAGGCTGAGGGGCAGGGACTGGAGAGAGAGGAAAGGACACAAAGGAAAGGAAACAAATTAAAAAAACTATATGTAATTACAAAAAATAAGAACAGGTGTGCACACAAAACTATTCCTTTGAATAGGCAAGACTATAATTAGGTGGTCTTAAGATTCCTCATTCTTTGATTTCCATTCACTAGGTCCAAATTTCTAAGAGAGATGGCAAAGGACAGCCTAAAGTGACAGGTATTCTTTTTTCAGCGTGGGATTTCATCTGGAATATTTTTCCCTTTATTACACCTTGGTGAACCAATCACACAATTTTGATGGAATGGTGGAGAGACCCCTTTGTTTTATTTACACCCTGAACAAGTCACTAAGCCTCCTGGTTTTCACTGTTCCTTCTGAAGAACATCTTGTTTTCTCATACTTCCCAGAGCTCCAAACACCATGGCTAGGTCCATCAATCCTTAGCAGTCAAAGCCTAAATGGATGAAAAAGCACAGCATTCAATTTTTGTAGATTTCTAACCCATTTACTCCTTCTCCCAGAATTTCCTCCCTCTGATCATCTTAGTGAGGGAGGCAGGAGTAGATACCTGCTACCTCTCTGCCTCCTCAGATAATCATGTCCTAGTGTTCCCATTGTGTCTCCTTAGCTTTTCCAACCATTTACTGATATACTAAGCCAGCATTATTGTATTGATTCAGCATCCTCTCTATGACAGGCATTATGTTAGGTGCTAGGGATGCAGAAGTAACAAAATAGCATGGTTACTGCTGTCATAGAACATGACATTTACTGGGAAATATTGGCAACACCCAAATAAAGACACTAATGAATGGGACAAAGGAACTGCTTCTTTGACAGAGAGCTACCTAAGGTGTAGCTCTCAAAATGTGAAGGATCTTTATGTATATCCTAAATGTCTCACAGAAAATCTTTGAGGGTGGAAGATGAAGAGAAAACAAGGGCGACAAGGTGGTTTGCACATAAATAAAACTCATGTTATATTATTGGACTATTAAAGTCCCAAATCAATAGGAATAAAATCATATAATCTATACACTATTTGACCAACTATTTACCCAGAAACTCTATAATTTTGATCTGAACTTAAAATTTTACAGGTAGACACAGTATTAAATACAAAGAACTTAAATAATTATTTTCAGAAATCAAAAAATTCAAAGCTATTAAGTCTTTTGACAGAGTTGACACTAGGAAATAAGTTAACCCACTTACAGTGTTTGCAAATAACTATATGCTTTTAAGGTAAAGAAGTAGAAATGTTTAACTCAAAACATCAAGAATCATTTGTATCAGAAATAGCAAGGTCATATGTGATGAGAAGTTACAAATAATCTTGAATCATTTAATATTCTCTTGGTCTTAGGAGCAGTCATTGTTAGCCCTTTCTCCCCACAATATTTTCACTTACAAGTGCACTGATACTTCATAATTCATTGTCCCACAGTCTGCAGAAAGTATAGAATTAGACAAAATCAGGATAATGGACAAAGAGAAAAAGAGCATGGTATTTTAAGGAAAGGACAATCCAAATAGAAGGAAAAACCTACCTCTTTTTTTTTTTTTTTTCTCTTGGACTGTGCCTTTTCAGAAATTTATTTAACATTCTTATATTAAATTCAAATAAATAAATCTAGGGTTTTTAAAATGTATTTTTTAATGTTTATTATTTATTTTGAGAGAGAGAGGGAAAGAGAGAGAGTATGCACAGGAGTGGAGGAAAGGCAGAGAGGGAGAGAGAGAGAATCCCAAGCAGGCCCAGCACTGTCAGCACAGAGCCCAACATGGGGCTTGATGTCACAAGCCACGAGATCATGACCCGAGCCAAAATCAAGAGTTGGACAGTGAATCGACTGAGCCACCCAGGAGCCCCTAGATTTGTTTTTTTGGGTTTTTTGTTGTTGTTGTTGTTGTTGTTAATGTTAAGGGATATTGTGACCAATGTGTAGCAAACATATTCTCAATTTGTACAATATACAAGAAAGTATGAAGTTTAGAAATAATAATTTATGTATGTCAGTATAAGATCAAGGAGTGCACTTATTTTCTTCTGGATGCACATTTTAACAAAAGAGTAAATAACATGTGATTACTTTTCTTACTGGAAGTACTTCAGCCTATTTCATTGCCTTTTTTCCACCTAGTCATCTCTCCTCAAACACTCATACAAAGCATTTAGCATTTACTAAAAAGAGTTCTGACCTTACCAGTCAAAAGATGTCAGTTCAAGTTCGTGCTTTCAATTAATGGATTATTGAATTTATGGAAACCAAGGAGCTATTTTCAACCTCCATTTTTCTGTCTGTAAAAAGGGAATAATGAAACTGGCCTTTAATGAGATCAAATAGGTTTTTATGAGTAAATAGGTTAAATTATGTGAAAGAAGTTAGCAATGTACAGTGTTTTTAAATATAAGATGTATTGTGTCTGCAGTAGAACAACGACGTGTAAATTAACTGAAGAAAAGAAGAAGTGTGAATGAGTGATCACAAAAGCATAATTAATCATTGTCATCAATCTTTAGATTTTTGTGGGAAATTATTTAAAAGACCCTAAGGTGGAAAAAGACACATAAATTGCAGAATCGTGACTTTTAGGCCCAGTTACTGTTACCTTAATTTGAAAACCTGCTAATGAGAGCCACCACAACTCTCCTCCTAGTGAAGTTTGTACTTTGTAGAGGAAAAATGGGCAGTAGCAACAAAAAATACCTGGAAAAAAAAAAAAAAGCCCCAGATTATAAACTGTAAACATTTCTAGAAGTCTGTGTATCTAATTATATTGTCTCATAAGAAAATTGTGTTTGATTCCAAGTTAGCTTTAAATACATTCTATATTAATAGATAACTTAAAAAAAAATGCCTTAGTAATAGCCCTGAAATTCATTGTCCTCATTTTTTTGCTGACGACATAGCCTTGTTTTTGCTACTGAAAGACCTTCATCATTTTGAACCCCCACAGAGATTTAAGCTTTCTTGAGGTCTCAGCTTGTCATCCTTCTGAGACTAGAGGCAAAGTTAGGGGCTGAGAGAGTAAGTGTGACAAGAGACCCCACTGGACAAGTACTCACAGCAGGCAGGTGGCAAGCTCCATAGCTCCTACAGCAATGTCTGAAGAGAGCTCCTTTGGAAGAGTTAATAAATAATGCAGTTTGGTTCAGGGCTTCAGTCAAAAATGGCATCTCTGGCTCGGGAAATTTCCAGTGGAGAAGTTCCACCTCCAAGTTGGCAGAGTGAGGAGTTCATGGACCCACTTCCTAGCAAACAGCCAAAGTTTCAAAAAATTAAGTAAGTAAACAAACAAACTAATAAATAAAGTCATTTAAAGTCTGGAAATTTTTCTAAGGGCATACAGAAAATAAAGTAACACTTATTCAAGAAAATCTAAAACTCAGTAAGAACAAGAGTCTGTGGCATCTGAACGTCATCCCACTCCTTCTTCTTCCACCTCACTCCCTGCCCTACTTAATTTGATGGAAGCTCCACTCCAAGCTGTTATCCCAAGAAGACAGGGTTCCCCTGCCCCTAAATTCCCAATCAAGAATTATTTTATCTGGAGGGACAGGCAGTTAGCATTTCTTGTACCTTCCATCTCCAATCTGAAGAGGCTAAATTCCTGGTGACAGTGGGCAACATTTTGGGGACTCTCTTTCTCCATGTAGCTCCCACCACCAGGATGCAGGTTTTGCTACAGGTATAGCAGGCCTGGAATACTGGGACCTTGATCTCTATCACTCCAGCTTGCTCCAAGGCCAGAGGTTCCAAGCCAACAAAGGGAAGTAGAGAAGACCAGAGGCTTCCAGCCAACCCAGTACTCAGGGTAGTGGCACAAAGAATTTGCTTAGGGAAGATAGAGTCCATAAGAAAAGAGAGCACCTAAGCATTCTCCAATTATTTGAAACAGTATAGGGAAATTAAGTCTAATGCTCTTAATTAAGAGCAACAAGCTAAGTTATAAGCCAACTAGTTCACCAGTGAAAACCAGGGAAAGAGATAGCTAAAAATAGACTTCCTGGAGTCAGAATGAATTTTAAAGTCTGACTTCAAAAATAAAATTTTGTTCAAAGAAATGAGCAATTTTTGACCCAGGACATTACTGAAAACAATAAAGCAATCAGCCAGTGATTCATAGAGCTTAATGACTATAATGAATATGACACAATATCTATATGGACACAAACATTCTCAAAAAAATGCTAGCAAACTAACTGAAGGCACATATAAAAAGTGGAATTTATCCTAGGAATGCAAGATTGGCTCAACTTTTGAAAATCAATGTAATATATAGCATTAATTTAAAAAAAAAAGAATAAATCCACAAAGTCATCTCAATAGATGTGGAAAAAGAATTTAATAAAATCAAAGACTATTTTATGATAAACACTCAATAATATGGTAATAGAAGAGAATTTCCTCAACTTGGGAAAGAACATCTATAAAAAAAATTCATCAGCTAGTGTCATATTACTGGTGAAAAACTAAAAGCTCCCTCTCCTAAGGTTAGTAAAAAGACAAGGATGTCAGTTATCACTATTCTTATTCAATATTGTTCTGGAAGTTTTAGCCAGCACAATTAGGCAAGGAAGTTAAATAAAAGGAATAATATTAGAAAAGAAAAAGTAAAACTTTCTCTATTTGTAGATGACATGATCTTACATATAGAAAACCCTAAAGCAAAGTGTGTACATACACACATACACATATGCACACTGTTAGAGTTAATAAATGAGTTCAAAAATTTTTTAGGGTACAGATCAGTGTACAAAAATCCATTGTATTTTTGTATGCTAGCAATGAAAAATATAAAAAGGAAATTAATAAAGCACTTCCATTTAAATATGTCAAAAACAATAAAATAAGAATAAACTTAACAAAATAACTGCAATTTTTGTCCATTGAATGCTTTGGAACATAGTTGAAAGAAATTAAAAAGTTCTAAATAAATGAAGAGATATTGTGTGGTCATAGATTAGAAGACTCATTATTGTTAAGATGGCAACACTCTCCAAATAGATTTATAGATTCAGTGAAATTCCTATCAAAATTCTAGCTCCTTTTTTTTTTTTTTTTTTGCCATAATTAACCAGCTGATTCTAAAATTCATGTGGAAATGCAACGGAACCGGTGTAAGCGGAAAAAGGCAACAAAAGAGAGTCGTGAAAAAGAACAAAGTTGGAAGACACACCTCTCAATTTCATAACTTACTAATAGTTATAATAATTAAGATAGCAACTTATTAGTTAAAGGTAGACATTTAGATCAGTGGAATAGAACTGAGAGACCAGAATTAACGCATATATCCATGGTTAATTGAATTTAAACAAGAGTGTCAAAACCGTTCAATGGGGAAAGAATAGTCTTTTCAAAAATCATGCAAATACAACTAGGTAGCCGCATGCAAAAGAATGAATTCATTCCCTACCTCAAACCATATATAAAAATTAACTCCAAATGGATCACATAGACTTAAATGTAAGAGCTAAATCTATATAACTGTTATAGGAAAACATAGGTGTAACTTTAGTAACTTTATTTTGGCAATAGATTCTTAGATATGGCATTCAAAGCACAAACAACAGGAAAGTAAAATGTTGGATTTCATCAAAATTAAAAACATATACTTCAAAGGGCAGAATCAAAAAAGGTGAAAAGACAACCCACAGCTTGATAGAAAAATGTTTGCAAATCATGTATCTAGTATACATAAACAATAAAGTTGGAATGGTTCAATATGAAGAAGAAAAATAAACCAATCAAAAATAGGCAAAGGATCTCAACAGACAGGTTTTCAAAGAATGTGTATACATTGTCAATAAGCACATTAAAAGATTCCCAAAACTATTTGCCCTTGTAGAAATGCAAATGAAAAATATAATGAGCTACCACTTCACACCCTCTAGGAAGGTTATACATCAAAAGGACAGGTATAGCAATTGTTGACAAGGTTGTGGAAAAATTGGAACCCTCATGCATTGCTGGTAAGAATATGAAATAGTGTAGCTGGTTCAGAAAGCAGTCTGGAAGTTTCTCAAATGGTTAAACACAGAGTTATTATATGATATTCCACTCTAGATATATGCCCCAGAGAAATGAAAACTTATGTACACACAAAAACTTGCACACAAATATTCATAGCTTTATGAATAAAGCAAAAAAAAAGGGGGGGAACAACTCAATGTCTATCAGCTGATGGATGGATAAATAAAAGCAGTATACCCATAAAATGGAATATTATTTGGCAATAAAATAAAATAAAGCATCAGTAACATGGTACATGGGTCAACCTTGAAAACTATGCTAAATGAAAGATTCCAGTTACAATAGATAACATATCATATGATTTCCTTTATGTGAAATGTCAAAAATAGGCAAATGTATAGGCATAGAAAATAAAATTAGTGATTGCCTAAGGCTGGAGAAAATTAGGGGGTTGGGATATAATGGCTAAGGGGAACTTGTAGTCGACTCTGGGTCTGGAGTTCTTTCTTGTCCATCAAGAAAGCGGGACGCAGAATTAAAAAAGCAAGAGATGGCTAATGTCCAGGAGAAGACAAGAGCCCTGATTAAGGGTCCTTGCTCCTCTTTTATTAGGATCAGAAGGCTTACAAACATGGTGATGGACGTGCACAAAGAGACAATGAAACTGTGAACATTAACTCCTGGGCATGAAGATCTGTGGGGTTAGGGGTTTGGGTTAATACAAACCAAAATCCTGGCACCAGGGCAGAAGGTTGTTTATGACAGACTTGAGACACCACCTCTGTTTACCTAAACTGGTCTAGGGGACAAGAAAGACAGAGTTTGCTACCTCAGGGTCAACAAGGCACCTGTGTTTTGCTAATTAGCTCTGCTCTGGGCAACTTTGCCCTGCAGCAGTCTATAGCCCTATTTACCTGTTTACCTAATTTGATCCTTCCTTTCTGTGAAAGCAGCTTTCTGCTATTGTACTAAGTTGGGGGTGTTTCTGCCCTGAATACCTAACCTTTTTTACCTCATATACCTTTATCCTGTACTGAGGCCTTTGCCCTTCCCTATCTATACTGGGTCCTTTGCCCTGCCTTGCCTATACCTATTTACCTAAACTTGTTTACCCAAACTTGGGTGTGAACGTCCCATGGCTTTCTAATTCTTTATGCCTTGTTAACCCATTGGTGCAAGCTCAGGGAATTCCTAAGTTTATTCCCCACAGGAACTGGAGTTCTTTGGGGAATAATGTTCTAAAACTGATTGTAGTGGTAGTAGCATGTCTGTGAATACATTGAAGCCACTGAATTGTGAACACTTTGAAGTGAATTATATCTATGTATATTATATCTCAATGAAGTAATTTAAAAAAAGAAAAGAAAAGAAACGTCTGGAACCGGATTATATTGAAATCCCCAGTTCTCCAAATCTCTGTGATTCTATTTCTTCATCTGTAAAATGGAAATAATATTATCTACCACAGAGAGCTGCTATGAAAATTAAAGGAATTAATGCATGCAAAGAACAAAGGACTTACAACAGCCTGGCATTAGGAAGTATATGTGTGTGTGTGTGTGTGTGTGTGTGTGTGTGTGTTAGTTCTTTTTAAGCACAGAGGGTTAAGGGAAAACATAAAAGAAGCATCCAACTCTAGCACAGTGGGAGAGGCTTAAAGAAAGGATGACCAAATTAATTTTGAAAGATGAGCAAGGATTATCAAGGCATAAGTAGAAGGGAAGGTGTATGCCACAATGTAAAGAGTATATGTAAAAGTATGCAGACATCAAGAATTTAAAGTATCCTAAAAGTAAATATGAATGTTTCCTGAAATAAGTGAAATTGAAATGCTGAAAATTCCAGCAGCCTGTGTGTAAATTATTTTTTTTAAGAGCCCCTTTGGAGACAAGTCAATTAGAAATTTGCTTGTGAAAATGAGGTTAGCATGATATAATTTAGATAAGGTGCATCAAGTTAAAGATACTATCATTACAATTTTGATCTAGCCTGCAGTTTAGATAAAATGGTTCTCATTTTTGTTATGGAAACAGTGTAATCAGTAAACATAGCTCCGTAATGTACACATATTTTGTTGTCTCTTCTGCTGATTGTACCCATCTTATGTGAGAGAAAAGGGAAGAATGTGATTTTTATAAACAGACACTTGAGGATTATATGCAAATGATGGCCTATGCACCTGATGTAATTTATAGTAACATGAATATGTGTTCACTTCAGTACTGACTGAATAAAATCATCATGAGAATTGATGCATGACAATGGCTTGACAATATCTTATTCTTTCTCATCACACCAATTTTTAAGATGATTGCTGTCATGCAGACATGTGTGAGTATCACTATTGCACTGAGAAACTATGTATGACCGGATGTTTTTCCTTTTGGAAGCTGAAACCTGAACTCTCGGACTTGTGCTTGCCTTGCCAGCACATCTACTGAACTCTCGGACTTAATAATGAATAAATATTTCAGAGATGTATTATATAATTTACTTCTGAAAAATAGATTTACTAGTTGTTTCCAGGTGTTTAGTAAGATATTGACAGTCATTTGCAAATTCAAAGATGTAGACCCAGTGGGTCTATATAACCTCCATAATTTCTGAAGTATTCTAAACAAAATTATATGAACTATATTATACTTCACTTTCAGAATTGGATTATACCACTGTATCTGAAAGAAGCTCAAATGTCAAGGTGACTTTGATGTTTTAAGTTATCTTTCACCAATTCAATGGTTTTAAGCATAGTTACAAGAACACGAGACCGGTCCTTAAATAGAATTCCTCAGAAATAAACATAAGTATAAAAATAAAAACTAGAGAGATGGTTCTGCTATAGAGTTTACTCTTTGGAGTTACAAAAAGGGATCTATTAATGACTTAATAATCATTAAAACTTATAGATAATGTTACCAGCTAACCCTTAGAACACAGTTACTAAAAATCTTATTCTTCATATTTTAATATCTCCTGCTTTCTTGGAACCCTCAAGATTATTATTTACATTTTCTTGATATGACCTAGACTTATAGCTAATTCAATAACTTCTTCAAGAGGCACCTGAGTGGCTCAGTTGCTTGAGCATCTGACTTCAGCTCAGATCATGATCTCATGGTTCGAGGGCTTGAGCCCTATGTCAGGCTCTGTGCTGACAGCTCAGAGCCTAGAGCCTCCTTTGGATTCTGTGTCTCCCTTTCTCTGCCCTCCTCTGCTAACCCTCTGCCTCTCTCAAAAATAAATAAACCTTAAAAAAATTTTTTTAAATAACTTCTTCAAGTTACCTATATGGTAAAAACTAAGCATTGAATTTGTGTTTGTCTGACTCCCTAACCACCCATGATAGAGGAACAAGTACTAGACTAAATTGTTCTTCTAAACAACTAGAAAACTGAGCAAAGAATGGAAAAACCTTCAAACATTGGTTAGCAGGTGAAAAAGGATTTTGATTACTAAGAGGTTAGAAACAACTAAGTGATCCCAATAATCACCCCAGATTTCTGGCTGGTGGCAATTTCCATACTAGAGGCACAGGAATAAATCCAAACCAGAGCTTGTCAGCCTCACTGAGTTTAGAAATTAGAGATATAAGTTTGGGAAGGCTGAGTTGGTTGGTAATTTAGGGACATGCTCTGGAATAGAGGGAGCCACTGAGGAGGTATTAATACTTGCAGAAATTCTGAGTCTTGGCTGAGTAATAGGTTGTAAATGCATATGGAGAAACTATAGAGCTGGGCAAAAAATGAGAGGAAGCAGATCAATTCCCATAACTCACATATGATGTAGAGACTTTAGAAAAAGATTTCATTTGGGGTGGGGGATCTTTTTCTACCAAGACTTTAAAAGGATATATGAAAAGCATGTGTTTATCTTTGAAATATGTAGCAATTAATAGATATTTAGGTGAGCAAAGTTAGATAGCTATAAAGTGGGATAGTCCTATGTATCGTGTTATATTGATGTCGTAAATGTTGCCCTGACCTCTCAAAAGGTCCAGCTTCTTATCAAGAAGATGAATATTTCATCTGCCATTTTTGAACTTTAATAGCATGTTGATGGTGCTGCTGTTTCATAGTTGACCTAAATTAGCCTTGGATAAACACATGAAAAAAAAATCACAGGAAGTTGTCTTTGCCTATGTTTTAGAACGCTTCCCAATCAGTAAGGAAAAGCAATTTTGAATTAAAATGTAATAATTAGATTTATGTTTACAAAGGAAATAAATTTTGAGAAAACCTAGCATGCTTCCCCAGTGCCTCTCAAAGAGCCATGGAGTTGGATGGCAGCCTTTCCAGTGAGGGGCTAGACTTTAAGTAGGATTAAGATTCTTTCAGGGACACAGGAACAGGTTTTGACCAATAGGGAACCATTTATCAAATCGGTATCCGTTGAACTAAATGGGACCCTAGGGTAGTCTGAAATGAAGAGATACCTCCAAAAAGCATTCAACATGGGAGTAGCTTACTCATCTGTCAGCTTCCAGAACACAACCAGCTATTCAAATTCAGCTCCCTCCAGGGAAGCAGGAGTCAGTCAAGGAGAGAACCACCATACTGCATCGAGGTCCCAGAAATGGAAAAATTGGTCAAGGAAAGGAAGGCAAATGCATACTCTTCCAGAATACACCCCTTGGGTTTTTTAATGATCGGTTGGAATACAAAGAGGTTTGGGTTTTAAGGTGTCATTTCACAGCATCTCCATGTAAACTGTGTACTAATTATTTTAACCTGGAAACAGAAAGGCAATCATGCTGGAAACAGAACTGTGATTCTTACATGTTTAAGATCTTTTAGCCAGAATTTCAGGTTCTCTGGGTGATGGAAGTTAGCATGAGAAAATGAACTTTATATTTTTTTAAGGGTTTTTTTTTCTTTGGTAGACATTATTTTATTTATTTTCATTTTATTTTTCTTCTCCTCTTTTTAAAAAAATTTTAACCATTGCTAGTGGCATGATATGTGAAATGGGAAAATGAAATGTTCAAACTAATTTTTTCCCACTGATTCTTATATAGAGTAATGTGTTCCACAGTTAAGTTAAAAATAACAAGCTGTATGTTGTTCTGAGCCACATATAATCTCCAAGACCATGGTCAATAAAGCACTCAAGAAAATGAAGATTTGAAGCAGAATGGTCTGAAGTCTATTGGGGAAGAAAGAAGAAACTGATTAGCATTTGAAAGCAAGGTCTTTTACTTTTTTAAAAGTCAAGGAAAATAAAAAAGTGATCACTCATCAAGAACAAAGAGTTTGAAAAATATCTCACCTTTGTTTTATTAGTCCTTTCAAATTTTAAGAATGACCTTTGGTTATCAACTCCAAGAACCAAGATGCATTTTAATACACATAGCGTTCCTTTTGGGAACACAAACCTAAGACGGTTTGTGGAATGCAAGAATAAATAGGACCAATGCTTATTTTTTGACATTCCTAAGTGACTTTTGCTCTATGAAGGATGTCATAGACAGGATAAGTGTTAGGGCTGGTTTAGGCTAAGTATTCTGATTTATTATACACTAAACTATAGCAATACAAAAAAAAAAGTTTTCTACATCTTTATATTTTCCAGTAAATTATCAGAATCTCCCTCTAATTCCTTAATATGTGTCTCCATAATTAATTCAACCCTGTAATTCATATCCACAACCCTGATAAGAGCTGGCACAGAGGTCATTTTTATGTCTTATTATTATTTTTAATAACATTTCAGGTAATCTTTTTCATATGCTTATTAATTTGTGAAACAGAATATTGTCTTTGTAGCTTTAAGTTCAGACTTCTCTACATTTTGTAAATCCCCATAGATTTGTTTCTTTCTTTTAAATATTAGCACCTTTCTGCTTTCTACTGTTACGTTTCTGCCCTCTATGCAGGAGATCTTTTCTTTTAAGCTTCCCACTGTGCTTCGTAATAAAATCAAAAGGAAAAGGTACATCCTTCAGAAAGCATTCAGCTCACTAGAAATAGAAAACCTGTCACCTTATTCTTAAAACCTTAGATCAGGCAGGCCAGTGGCAGAAATAGTGAGTACATTTTCTACAAAGGATATAGAATGGGCCTAGAGAAATTATTAAGTGCCTTGTTCTCTCCAGATCTCCTTTTAGGGAAGAGACCATCTTTGTTCAGGAAAAAAAGAAACAAAAAACAAAAAACAAAAAACTTGAAACTGATGGGAGAGAAACTTTTCCTCCACCCTCTTAGGTTCCAATGCTGGAGGGCCTGTGAATTAAGGGGCAGTAGGCAGATTAACAAGGAAAGGCAGATTTCCTTCAAAAAGCAAATTGAAGGCAGATTTCCTTCAAAAAGGAAAGAAGGGAAGGGTCTACTGTTTGTTTGTTTAATTCTAAAGGGAACGAAATGTCTGTCTCCTTCCTGGAATTTGCAAGAAACTCCCCTGGAGGAGGGTTAATGGCAGTTGAAGTTTCAGAAGGCTCTGCTTTAGTCAGATAAGGAAAGTTCAGATAAGATTTTAAATGTTTTCACTTTAAAATAATCTTTGTGCTAAAACTGTGATCCCATCAATATGCTGACTAAAGTTGAAGTGTGAATTCAGAAGAAGAGTGTGTAAATAACTCTACTTTAGAAATGAAAAGGAGTTTGAGACTATGGAGTGTGGAAAGAGAGAGGAAGAATGATTGGTTGAGAAACTGATGAGGTTTTGGGGTGATGGTGGGGTTCATGGGCTGATAGCCAAGAAAGAATTCTTGAAGACATCTTTGGTGCAAAAAGGTGACTTTATTAAAGCACAGGGACAGGTCCCATGGGCAGAAAGAGCTACGCTGGGGTTGTGAAGAATGGTTGCTGGAGACAAAGTCAAAAGGGAAGTTTCCAAAGAGATTTTCATATGCTAAAGACTCACAGATTACTGGAGGTTTAGCTATTGTGAAACTAAGGTTGTTTTTCCCTCTAGCAAAACATTAACATTAAGACAATAAAGGAGTTCCTGGACTTTAGGCTCTTGATGGGATTGCCTTTTTGTTGTAAACTCTTGGAGAGTCTTATCAGTTTAACCATTTGTGTGTTTTGTTTGTTTGTTTGTTTGTTTCTTTTTCCCTTTCCTGTTTTTGGGTACCCGGGAATGTCCAAGGAACATCATACATGCCCCACCCAGGCAGGGGGTAGGGAGGGAGGGCAGGAGTGGTGGACGGATTCCATGCTACCTTGTACTTTTCCCTAGCCTGCATTATGCTCCATCATCAATACCACCATGTATTAAAAGACTAAGTTGTTTTTCTTGTATCTGCTATGTGGTTTCTGAAACTCCTCCCCACCACCCCAAGCATGTGAACATACCAAATGCTGAAGACAGTCTAAATTAGTAGTGAAGAATGATGAGGTTTTGTAGTGATGGGGGGTTTCAGAGCTGACGGCCAAGAAAGAATTCTTAAAGATTTTTTGTGTGTGTGTGAAAAAAGGTGATTTCATTAAAGTACATGGACAGGAGTCATGGGCAGAAAGAGCTACACTGGGGTTGTGAAGAGTGACTGGTTATATACTATGGAGTAGGGGTAGGGAAAGGCAAAGGGGAGGCCTCCAGAAGGACTTTCATATGCTAAAAAGTTCTCCTAAGATAACTGAGGCCTTGATATTGTCAGCTAAATGTTTTGTCCTCTAGTAAGGCATTAGCATTAGGATGGTAGGGGCTTCCTAGAGAAATGTTATACTCTATATTTGCCTCAAGTATTTGTCAATAGACTGCAGGTTATAAAGAAATTTAATTTTACCTGCCATTTCCTTCTTGCCTTTGAGCATTACTATAGAGGGGAGGGTGATGTTGGGGCTCCAGAAAACCCAGTCTATAGCTTTCTGGAGATTAGGCTATTGATAAGATTGCCTTTTTTTTTTTTTTTTTTTTGTAATTTACTAAGATATTTTTAAAGTGATGGAGACTCATGTCCTACATGACTGTGGTCTCTATAGCTAACCATTTGTTTTCTTTCCTTTCCTTTGTCCTCAGGCAGCCAGGAGTGCCTGAGGAATATCACACACATCACACCTGGGTGGGGAAGTATGCTAGCTTCTATTTTGCCCTCAGCTTGCCTTATGCTCCCTCATCAAAGAATACAGTCTTTAGTATCAGACAACACTGGATTCAAATTTCAATCTTTCTCATGAGCTTGTGAGGTCAGGAACATTACTTATCTACTCTGTTCTCCAAGTTTCAGTTCTCCCATTTGTAATATGACAATAACAATACCGGAGTATTCCAAGGACTAAGTGAGATGATGAATATAAAGTGAAAAGGATATCACAGGCCTCATGCAAGCTTTTTATTATTGTTGTTGTTTTTTATTTGCTTCTTCCCTTAGCCTGAAATATGCTTTGGGTTAACAAAAAAAAATGCTTGGGCTCTGAACTTCCTTTATTCTACTAATTCTTTCTCATGTGTCTCAGACTAGTTCTGTCTCCACTCCATTTTTCATTCTCCAGCCACTAGGCTTCTATTTTGACTTCTCCAAAGAAACTACTTTCCAAAAATCATCATGATCTCCTACTTGACAAATGATGGACGTTTTCACATTTTATCTCTCTGTACCCATTACCTACATTAGAATCCATTGCCAACTTACTCCTTGAAACCCTGTCCTCTCTTGAGTCCTCTAGCAGTGTCTTTCCTGATTCTCTTCTGACCTCTCTATTCCTTCTATCTCCTTTGCTGAAGTCTCTTTTTCCAAAATTCCATTTCTGAATGTTTCTATACTTTCCCCCTTAATGACTTCATTTACTTTCTTCTTTTTTCTTTTAATTTTTTAAATGTTTATTTAGTTTTTGAATGAGAGAGAGACAGAGTGCAAGCAGGGGAGGGAAAAGAGAGAGGGAAAAACAGAATCTGAAGCAGGCTTCAGGCTGTAAGCTGTCAGCACAGAGCCCGATGCAGGGCTCGAACTCACAAACTGCGAGATCATGACCTGAGCTGAAGTCTGATGCTTAATCAACTGAGCCATCTAGGCTCTCCTTTATTTTTGAAAATTATAAACAAATTTTTATTCCCAACCCTGGCCTCTCCCTCATACTTTAGACTGATTCATCAAACAAATGTTAAAATAAGTATTATATATTCAATGATAAGTTAGAAAATGTGGAAAACAAAAATTAATAGCAAAATCATTCATAATTCCCCCATCAAAAACTTAACTAAATATTTTAGCGTTTTTTCACTTATGAGCTAAACAAAACTAAGTTACTTTACCCATAATAATGGAGATAATTATGATTCTAAACTCAGAGGACTATTGGGCATAAATATACAAATAGCACTTGAAAAGTGCCCAGCATATAATAAGTCGTATACAGGTGTCTTCAGCTATTATTATTACTTATCATTATTTTTCAAACCACACACCGCTATGGACTGAAAATTCATATGTTGAAACCAATCCCCCATGTGATGGTATTTTTAGCTGAGGCCTTTGAGAGTAAGCTGGTCATGAGAGTGGAGCCCTCATAAGAAGAGACACAATAATGATCTCTCTGGTCTCTGCCAAGTGACATGGGGCAGCCAAGCCCCTCATTAGACATTGGATCTATTAGCACCTTGATCTTGGACTTCCTAGCCTCCAGAACTATGTGAAATAAGTATTTTTTAAGCCACTTGGTTCATGGTAATTTTTTATAATAACCTTAACTAAGACACACACATTCATGGATAGTTTGTGCATTTTCTTCCTATTTAGCAATATATGAATGAATATTTTTAATGTAAAGAAATAGCTTTTGTACAGCAGATGTGATCAATAGTTGTTTTTTTGTTTTTTGTTTTTTGTTTTTTGTTTTTTTTTTCCCCAGCTACCTGATGAATTATCTTTACATTTGCTTCAAACTTCCATTAACTTACCCAGGCTTGTATATAATTTCCAACATGTCAGCTGAAACTCAACATTTTTATTTCTCATTCACTGAAATGTATTGAATGCACATTAAAACAATGTTCTTAAAGTGATATCTTTAATCTATCTAAAACACTAACAAAAACAAACCAATCCCAAACTTAAAAATGTTATTCTTGGTTTAAGAAAATGACCTGTGGCCCAAGTCTGAGCAGATGGCACAGTACCAGGGCACTGAGACACTGGGGTTGATGACTGAATGTGCTGTGTAGTAGTTGATCATACAGATACACTTACAAAAAAAAAAATCCATACTTTTTGAGCATTTAGTTTGTTTTCAAGCTCTCACTGGAGAAGTTTCAATGAACATTCTTTTAGATACATTCTAGTGTGTATTTATGATTACCCTCTTAGATGTAAAATTACCAGAAGAAATAATATAAAAATATGAAGGCATTTGCCTTCCTACTGTGAATTTGTTTGCTTGAAAAGCTGTTGCAATTTTCACTCACATAAGTGGTGTATAAGAAAGACTGTTTCTTCACATGCTTGTTGATAAACATTAACATTCTTTTTCATCTTTGTCAGTCTGATGAGCAATAAATAAAATAATTCAACTTATTTTAATTTGTATTTTTCAAAGGTGTGTTAAGAGAACAAAAATAAATAATTCATCCTCAGTGTTTGCTATTGGACTTTGTCCCTTTAAAATTTAATCTTTAAAGATTATGATGATTTTAACATTTGCAATTTCTTCCAATAAATATAATTTCCCTTTTAGCTGATTATATGAGTCACAATTATGCAGAAAAAAAAGAAAACACATATTTTAATTCTTCTATTAAATTTGAATGTGTATTAATTTTGTATTCAGTGTTGTAGGTTTTTACAAAATACTCTCTTTGGTTGGATGTTAGTTTATTGACTAAGTTTATTGACTAAGTTTATTGAAAGTTATAATTCCTTTAATAGAATTTGACACATACCCCAAATAAAAAACATTCATGGAGAGTCTCAGAAGTCCATACTCTTCTGAAGCCTGATGCCCCCATGAAGTATGGCATAGCTTTATAACACTGATGCCTGATGCCCCCTAGGAAGTATGGCATAGCTTTATAACACTCACTTCTCACTAAGTATCACATCTAGTATTTCAATGAATCCCATCAGCTCTACTTTTATGAGTTACCAGCAATCCAATTTCTTCTTATCAAATCCATTTTCCTACCAAGTTATGATCAGCTCACTTCTAGTTTACTGCAAAGGACTTGTAATTGATCTCCTAGCTTCTGTCCTGTTCCTTCCAATCTATTGTCAATAGTAACTGTCAAGTGTCTAGTAAAGTGTTAAACATATTAGATCATGTCCCTCCTCTGTTCAGAGCCTATTTGGCTGTCCATCTCCATGGAAGTAACAGCTAAAGTCATTACAAGTTTAAAGGTCCTGTTTAAGCTCCACCTGACACATACCCATTACTGCTCAGACATATCCTATTTGATTCTAGTCCCGTAGGTTTCTGCCACATTAGTGTCCCTCCATCTCTCAAACATGTCAGAGAAACTCCTGCCTGACACCTTTGCACTTAGTCTATTTTCAGTCTGGTGCTCTTTCTACAGAGGCTTTTCCTAATTGAAGGCACTGCCTTTTCTCACATGCTCTTTGTTCTCATTATTTGTTTAATTTTTCCCTGCAGCACTTACCATCGTCTGACATGACATATATATTACTTATTTTTTGTCTTCTGTCCCTCCCATTGTAATGTAGGTCCAGAAGGGTAGAGATGTCTGTTTATTGTTTGCTTTATTCACTGTCATATTCCTAACATGTGCCCGGCATTAACACTCTTTTGAATGACTAAAAAAAAAAAGAAAAAAAAATCTGAATTTCTGCTATTTTCCTGTAAGGAATATTACTTTGGATAGAAATACCATTAGTCATAAACATTCCAAGTTTAATTTTATATGACTTTCACTGTGTTCTGATATTTAATTAGTTTGTATTTATTAAATGTTTTTATATCCTGATGGAAATAAAATCTTATCATCAGGTTCTGCTGACATTTATTAACATTACTGTTCTTTGCAATATTTTGACATGAACACGATATATCAACCAGAAAGCTTATAAATATCATCATCGTTCTGAAGTCAAATGTTACCAAGTTCTTTAGTTTAATATTTTGTAGACGTCTTACATTTGGTGTAGCCACCTGTAACTTGCAACTGCAGTATGCTATGTCTCAAAACATGTTCTGGATACTTTTTCTTGGGATAACTGCACTTATGAAGTACTGTGTACCTAGTAAACTTTTAACAATATCTATAGAATAGAATTGACTCTCCCATGTGGCTGTGCACTTAGATTCACTTAGGTGTTAAATTTAGCAAAAATAATGAGGACTTGGACCAAGCAAACAAACAAAAAATATGATTCAGCAGTCATATTCAGAGAGCGAACTGAGAGTCTGGTATTTCTAAGCTTATATATGATAATCACATGGTCCATAAAATCTTAGTCTCCTAAAATGTATTTTCAAGTGCGTGCTAGGGAAAATCAATAAATGAGAACTAATGTACTTAGGATTGTTGTGATTGCCTATTGTCCTTGGTAACCTTGTATTCCCAGTTACAACATCCTATATTTCTTTCAGAGACTCATGAAAACAAAATGAACATTTTTTTGTTGTTGTTTTGCCACTCTCTAGTTAGCCTATAAGTCACTAAGATGTAACCATTTCATGATTTGAAAGCAGTGTATAAAATCAAATATTTTATTTTTAAAATGAATTATTTCGCATACTGATAGCTTTATGTTCAATTCAAAGTATTTTTTTTTCATTTAAATAACTGCCTACAAAATAGGAGTCAGAAATAATATGTAAGATATGGTTTTAGGAAGATAGAAGGGCTTTAAAATTTACTTTTATGATTTATAACTTGAACGCTGTGTGGTAAAAATACTTAAACAAGGAGTTTGAAAGATACGCTTAGTGCAGTATTTTCTAAATATTTGCTCTTCCATAAAATCCTTTTGCAAAAGCCCCTTTTAAAACATTTTCGTTGCATATCCCTGTGACCTGCTTTTCTTCTCTCCAAGCAACTCAGACATTCTTTTCCTTACATCGCCTAGACTGTTTATTACTCTGCAGATATTCAACATGTTTGTTTTACTATCCTGATATCTTAATATGTTTTTAATAACAAATTTCATACCATTAGCCTTTTTAACTTATAGAGTTTCAAATATTCATAAAAAATAATAATTTGTGGGCACCTGGGTGGCTCAGACCGCTAAGCATCCAACTCTTGCTACAGACTCAGGTCATGATCTCACGGTTCATGAGGTCCAGCACTTCATTGGGCTCTGAGCTGACAGCACAGAGCCTGCTTGAGATTCTCTCTCCCTCTCTCTCTCTCAAAATAAATAAATAAACTTTTAAAAAAATAATGATTTTTTTTCCCAAGGAGAATGGTGGTCATTAGTTTTGTATCCCTAAGCAAAATACAAGTTCACACTGTGCATAAAGACAACTCTTGTTTGCTTCAGCCAGGAGCATATTTTATGAGGGGAAAAAATTTAAACAGGCCATTAAGAAATGTTCTAATTCTATTTTTAATGTTTTTGAGCTATGCCTGTGAGCAGAATTACAAGGAATTTTCAGCAACTCAATCCTAGTTTCTCCATCCCGGCGTTCTGTGAAGCTGTGTGTACCAAAACCTCTAAACAGCTCTCAGTAAAGCCTTGGCAATAGAGCTTGTCACTTGTACCTATCAGAAATGTCAGATGCTTTTTGCCAACTCTATCACTAGCAAACAATATTGCATAGTTATTAAAATACGGGAATTAGCTACAAAATCTGCAAGTGGCAAACAGTGTTGTAAATCAACTAAGCAATTAGCATGAGATTTTTTAAGTGACTGAATACAAATTCAGAATTATGAAGTTATTATCTAATAACCCAACAAGTGATGTGAATAAATCCTTGCTAATATGGAAATTATCAAACCAATGAAATACTCTTTTCTACAAGCAGGTCTATGGGTCCTCATGCTAATGCAGTTAGATTGATAAACTACAGGCATTCTGTGAAAGCTTTGTTTATTCCAATTGCTGAGGATTCTGCTTAGAGAATCTGTCATCCAAATGATCAGCAAATCGAAATCTGCAATTTGTTTTCATTTAATAGACAGACAGGTTTTCACCAGCTTAAACTCAGTTCTATTAATACTCTTTGAAACTAATTGCTGGAAAATGAATTTTAAAGGCAGGCTTTTTATAATTTCTTCCCCCTCCCAACCTGCACTCCCCATCTGTATAATAGAAGACTCGAGGCCATCTGTATACACTTTGGAAATATATGTTAAATAGGCACAGGCTATAATCTCCTGTCATTCATCTGCATTGTTGCAAAGGACCCCTGGACCTTGCTTCTGCCACAATTCATCCTATACTCTGTTCTCAAAATTACTTTATGATTATGCTATTTCCCTTCCACAAAGCTCCAGTTCCTTGCCAAATAAAAGGCAGAAACCTGAATATGGCTTCAATGCCCTCCATTATCTGGTCTCACTTACCATACTTTTATTTTTGTTTATATGCAATGTAACACTCATACAGAAAAAAAAGCTCAAATCATTATTTAATGAATAATTAAGTAACAACCAGCAACCACTGTCTAGAACAAAAAATAGAATGTTCTCATTACTACAGGAGCCATCTTTCCTTGTGCATCTTTCTGATTATATCTTCCCCAACATCTCAGAGCTAACCACCCAAAGGTGATCACCTCCTTGGTTTTCTTCAGAGTATCTCCACCTGGGTGTGGATCCTTAAATATATAGTTAACTTTACCTTTTTATGGATGTTATAAAAATGGAATCAGACTGTTTTCTTCCAGTATTGTTTTTTTCACCCAATATTATTCTTTTAAAAGTCTGTTCATGTTACTGTGTTTCTTAAATTTTAAGCTGTTTAGTATTACATTGCATCCATATACCAAACTATATTTATCTTTTCCATATTGATGAACATTTGGATTTTTATTATTTCCAGATTTGGGCTATTACAAACAATGCTGCTATAAGCATTCTTGGGTATATATTTTGGTACCCAAAATTCTCTAAGTGTTCATACCCAAGAATTGAAATTGTTAGAACACTGCTGTACATGTCTTCATGGCTAGATAAATATTTCTGTAACATTCAAAAACAGGCAAAAGTAATTTGCCTATAAACATCTCCATTCTCTACCAAGCATGTCAAGATGTTTTCTAAAGTGTTGAACCAGGGCACCTGGGTGGCTCAATCAGTTAAGAGGCTGACTCTTGATTTCAGCTCAGGTCATGATCTTGCAGTTTGTGAGTTCAAGCCCCTCATTGGGCTCTGTGCTGACAGTGCAGAGCCTGCTTGGGATTCTCTTTCTCCCCCTCTCTGTCTGCCCCTCCCCTGCTTGTGCTCTTTCTTTCTCTCTCTCAAAATAAATAAATAAACTTTAAAAATTTAAAAATAAAGTGTTGAACCAATTTAAACATCCAGAAATAGTGAATGATAGCTCCTGTTTCTTCGTATCCTTAGCAGTATTTGGGATCATCAGACTACCTGTCTTTCTGCTTCTCATCTCTTTACTCTTGCTTTGGGATTTTCTAGTTGTTTATTCCTTTGCACCATGGGCATTTATTCTGAGCTATTACAGGTCACTAATTCTCTCTTTATCTGTTTCTAATCTGCTCATTAACTCAGTCATTAAATTCTTTGGATATTGTCTTTACCAATTCTTAAATTTCTCTTTAGTTCTTTCCAATTGTGTAATGACACTTCATATGGTTTCCAATTTCCTATCAATTTGCCCTATATTTCCTTAAACACAGTAACATAATTTTTACAGTATGCATCTGAAAATTTCAGTATCTGAGTCCTTGAATGATCTATTTCTGTTGTATACTATTTCTGCCAGTTCTATATATGAAATAGAATTTCATTTTACATGATATTTTTGACTTCTGTTTTGAATATTGTATTCAAGCAATTACTTGAAGGAATAATGTAAGACCAAAAATGATGATACTTCCTCTAGAGTGTATTGTGTTTTGGTTTTTTTTTTTTCTCTGTCAAGCATCTGGAGTCTCTCCCAGTCTCACACCAGTTTAAATTTCATTAAAATGTGAGACAAATTGTGGAGATCTACATTTTAATCTGTAGGTTGAAAATTTTGAACTCCAAAGATACAAAGTTGAAGTAAAATGATTTATGATGAATTTCTGTTCTGTAACCTACTGTGTGATCTTGAGACATTTTTCCTAATTTTTCTTATCTGTTAAAATAGTGTGTAAATGTTAACTCCCAAAATGGTGATTTAGTGACCTTTTTTTTTATATATAGTTTCCATTGTGTTTCTCTGGTGCTTTGTGTGTACTAGTTATGATGTGTGTTGATTTTGTTTTGTTTTGTTTTGGTTTGAGTATGTGGCTTTTCCAATATTAAGTTATGAGTATTTTGAAAGTGGTGCTCATGACTTTTTACAATATTGACTATAGTGAGTACTATACTCACTATATTGAGTGTAGTACCTTGATGCTATAGCCACTCAATTCATGTTAAATAGATAAGTCAGTGAATGAATAAATATTGGAAATAGGTGCATAGATAAAAGAAATTCAGCCAGGATCAGTATTCTATTAGATTTCTATATCCGAGATCAGTATTTCTATTATATAGCCTAGACTTTCAATCTAATTTCTGTTGCTATGTTTACCTGTCCACTTTATTGACTGATTGTCCTCATAAAGCACAACTGGTCTGAGGTAGGATTTATAAATAATGATCTGAATCTGTAAAAGAGCTTAAAAACAAAGCTTGAAAACATCTATCTAGTAGAGAAGTGATAGGATGTAATAAAGGTTTATTTCAGTCATAAAATGTAAAAAGCATGTCCATTAATAATTCATCAACCTTCTTTAAAAGAGCCCTTAGTAAAACCATTTTTACTCTATACCTTTAATCAATTCTAGCTGATTTTGCCAGTATCAGACTTTGGCAATAAAACTCTGAAAGGATCCATCTGCCTCGGGATTCACTTTCAATATTGAAATTAAAAATAATTTTGAGAGGAAAATTTAGCATATTAAGGAAATATAATTTAGTGTTTTAAACAATTTCTCTAAAGAGAGAGGAGTAAAAAAGAAAAAAAAAGGCAGCAAAATTTCATATCAAAGCATACATCAGAATAATATTTGTGCCACACAGATCATTTAGTTTTACAATATATTTAATTAATATTCTTAATTGTTTAACTATCACCTTGAGGAGGATATTCAGCTTTCTGGTAACTAAATTGCCGTTAAACTTTAGAAATATATTGGATTGTGAGGTCCATGGATAAATAGAGAATACATATGGTCTAAAATTATTGATAGAGGAATCAGTCAAGTAAGATCTTTTATGAACCATCTTTCCTTTTGTTTGTCAATGGATAGGTGTTTAAAATATAGACTAATTCTAATTCTAGAATTCTAGAATTTCCTAAGCTTATCTGCATTCTTCTGAATATAATCTTCCTTTTTTTTTTTTTTTTGCATTTATTTAATTCGTTCTGATCCTGACTTCATGGCCTACTTCAGACTCTTTGCACACTGCATAGTCATTGGCTATGTTTATATTTTGTCCATACAACTGAATGGACAGTAGCAAATTCTGTCAGTTATCTGAAAGATTAGTATACATTTTAAAATGTAGAAATATTTAGATCATCAAGATGTTCTGTATTTTACATATAATTTGAAAGGATTGATTGCTTACCTTTTTCTCATTTGATATCATTTAGATTAAACAAATCAGTATTATTAGAAATTATTATTCATTCTCAAAACCTCTCTTCTACTGATCTATCAATTTGTCAATGTTCATTAGCATCAAGTACTTCTCTAATGGAAAAACAATCAGGAGCTTACTAATTAAAAAAAAAAATTGAAATTTCTTTTTTCTCACATTCTGGAGTCCTAGAGAGTTAGAGTCTGGTATTGCGTTTCACATGTGA
Source organism: Panthera tigris (assembly GCF_018350195.1). NCBI lineage: Eukaryota > Metazoa > Chordata > Mammalia > Carnivora > Felidae > Panthera > Panthera tigris. The sequence continues at coordinate 126,921,502 of NC_056663.1, read as the reverse complement.
AGAACATAGACTTCTGCCTTGTTTCTCTACTAGGTGTGCTGTAAACAGTTATCAGAGCCCTAGTCATTATGTGTTCATTCCAGCTGGGAAGAACAATGTACAAAGTATCTGCTTACATTGCATTGGCCAGAATTAGTCACATGGTCTCACCTTGCCTAAAAGAACTGTGGATTGTCTTTAGTCTCAGGTGCTAAAAATAAAAATACATAAATACATAAATATATGGATACACACACACACACATATGCATATACATGTACATAATTAGTGAGAAAGAGAACAGCTCCTGGAGAACAAATAGCAGTCACCTCCTTTACTTATTTACTGATTTATTTTAGTCTAAGGTAAGATAAAAACAGTTGACCAAGACCAAATTTTTTTAAAAAGAGAAAACTTCAGTAATTTAGAAAACCACGATTTAAAAAACATTGCAAATACAACAATATCAACACAGTTGTAGGTGAGCATTGAACTTTGAACTGATTCTCTGGGTATCCAAAGTGAAATAGGATACCAAAAGAATTAGATACCTTGTTTTAATTATTTAGAAAAGGGTATTACTGAAGCAAAATGAAGCTCTCTTGGCTCTAAACAATCCAAAAATTAATATCATGGTAATTTTTAGAGGAAAACTGAATGTTATGGTGGACAAATTCCTATAATAGATGTAGTGACTCTATAAGCACTTACTTAGTGTCTTTGACTGAAAGCCAAAGTAAATGTATTATTGTACATCTCAATGAAGTCTCATCTGCGAGTCCCTAAGGAAGGATGATCCAAGGATAAAATCTTTAGGTTTTCTGGCTTAGACCCAGGATAGATAGATTTTAACCTGCCAGGAGGGCTAGATATATATCTATCTATGTATATAGGTACATATAGATATAGATAGATATAGATATAGATGATATAGATATAGATATAGATATAGATATAGATATAGATATAGATATAGATATAGATATAGATATAGATAGATATAGACATAGACATAGACATAGACATAGACATAGACATAGACATAGACATAGACATAGATATAGATGTATGGATGGTTATCTGTAAATATTACTGTTCTAAAAGGTTTTTGAACAAGTTTAGGAAATTAAGGAGTAAGTTATCTGATTTTCTATAGTCTGCCAGCATGTTTCAAAACAACTGAGTTCTCTTAACACCAGGTGTTCTGAAAAGTGAAAGGAGTCTATTTGTTAAATGTAAGAGGACACAAACACAGAATGATAAAAGAGGTAGAAGCAGAAACCAATTTGCTAAATTTGCTAAATTACACAATTTACCAAAAACTTAGGTGAATTTCTCATAGCAATAGTAGAGAAGCTATTTTTGCAATGAAATGTGTTTGTACTTCAAAATTACTTATCAAGAAACTCCCAGTAAATGTTATGTTATAAATTTTAGTTAAATTATATGTTCTTAGAATTTTTTGTTCTTTTCAGAGAGTTTATGTAGATTATATCTGTTAAAATATTATTTAACATATTTTTGGCATATATAGATAATAAATGCTTCAGGATACAATAAACTTAGAGTTTCTTGAACCTTACATTGGTCTTAAGATGGCAAGAAAAATGAATTCATAGCCCCTGAAGTTTTAGAGTTACTTTCATCTAATTTTTATACGGTAGTAATTAAATGAGAGATGAAAAGAAATTCAGTGATAAAACATTGTTCAATAGTGTGATACATTAATAACACATAAGTTATATTGCTAAGTTAATTCTCTCAAAGTTCAAAGGCAATTTTTAAGCTGTTTCTAAGCAAAACTCTTTGAAGACTTAATTTTTGCTTTTAGGGAGCACTATAGATTGACATCAAGGATTTCTCTTATTTCCATGTAGGAAGAACCTTTTGTAATGGTCTCTGAAAATGTCTTGGGTAAGCCGAAGAAATACCAGGGCTTCTCCATTGATGTTTTGGATGCCTTATCTAACTACCTGGGTTTTAACTATGAAATTTATGTTGCACCGGATCACAAGTATGGAAGCCCACAAGAAGATGGGACATGGAATGGCTTGGTAGGAGAACTGGTCTTTAAGGTAAGCATTTATCTCTCTATTATCTATCTATCTCCTATCTAAAGATTGAACTATAACTTTTAGAAGCTAATTTCATGTAAAATAAGTGCAAGGCAAAACATTAAGTGGTGATGTTGAACGCAAAAGTCAGCAAAAGTTTCAGCCAGTACTATTTTCTGAACTTTGTGTAAAGAAAAATTGATGACAAAATAAAGCTAATTTTTAAAGTGTTTCTTATAATAGAAAAGTATCTAGAACAAGGCTTCACCTTTGCCAAACTTGCACTCTAAACATTTGTATGTATCCTTACTGATATATTTATCCTTGTTCTTTTATTTTTCAAAGAGGTACTTAAATTTCTCTATTTGCTTATCTCTATTTCTGTCAGTTTTTGCTTCATTTTTTTGAATCTCTGTTATTAGGTGCACACATGTTTGTAATTATTATATCTTCTTGACAAATTTTTGAATAGTTGGGTTCAGGTTTATTATTCACTAGTTGATTTATATATGTCTCATTTTCCTCTCTGTTCTTTCTTTTTTTGCCCCTCCTTGGGTTAATTGAATATTTTTTTGTATTTGACTTAGTTTCCTCTTTTGACTTTGTACTATATCTCTTTGTATTTCTGTTTTTGTGGTTAGTATAGAGATTATAATATGCATTCTTAACTTACCACATTCTATCTAGTTTAATATCATTCACATTTTTAAAAAGGTATAAACTTGTAGCAATATAATTTCATTTATACCACCCTATCTTTTATGCTATTGTGGTCATAATAGCTACTGTGGTCAGAACTCCACAGTGAAATGTAATATTTTTTTATTAAACAATCAGTTGTCTTATATAGATATAAAGAGAAAAAAGTTTTCTGGTATTTAACTACTTATCCACTATTTCTAAGGTTCTTTATTTATTTCTACTTATCTGAGCTCCTATCTGAAATCATTTACTTCGGAAGAACTTCCTTTGGAATGTCTTGAAGTTCAGTCCAAGTGGCTCTCAACTTTTTTAACCTTAAAATGTCTTTATTGCCCTCAGTTTTGAATGATACTCATATATACAAAACTCTGAGTTGACAATTTTTCTTAATTTTCATCATTTTAAAGATGTCTTCCTATAATCTTTTGTCATATGCTGTTTCTGATGAGAAGTTAGACATCATTTGTACTTTTGTTCCTTTTTTTAGTGTGGGGTGGCTTTTTTTTTACAATTTTTTTTTTCATTTTTGATGTTTTGATGTTTAACTATGATATGCCTAGATGTGGTTTTCTTTGTATGTATTCTCCTAAGGATTCACTAAACTCCAGGATATGTTTCACAAAATCTAATAAATGTTGGCAATTATTTCTATAATTATTTTTTCTACCCTTTTCCCTTTCTTCACTCTCCTTTTAAGGCTCAGAAAATATTCGAGTTAGACTTCTTAATATTGTCTCTAGGTCACTGAAATCTTATTTAATTTCTTAAAATATTTTTACTCTCTGACTTTTACATTTTTACTCTCTGACTTTTACATTGTTTTGATCTGCTTTCAAGTTGACTGATTCTTTCTTCTACAATCTCCAATTTCTGCTAAGTCCATGTAATAAGTTTATTTTAGATAGCTTATTTTTCAGTTCTAGAATTTCAGGTTTTAAAAAATAATTTCCATTTCTCTTCTGAAATTCCACACCTTTTTATCATTCTGATCATCTTGTAAGTCCTTCATCATGTTCACAATAGCTGCTTTAACGTCCTTGTCTGCTACAATTTCAACATCTTTTCCATCTCCAGATAGGTCTGTGTTGACCGCTTTTGCTGTTAACTACATTTTTCTAGTTCTCCACATTTTTGTTTTCTCACATTTGATTGGGTACTGAGCATTGTGGTTGATACATTATTAAGACTTGAGATTATGTCTCTGAGGTTGCATGCTCTGAAGAGGATTGACTTTGTTTTATTAGGCAATTATTGGTTTCCCCTGAACTTGTTGAGGTTTGGTTTTACATGCTGTTAAGTCAGGTCTTTTTTATATTAGTTTTTAGGGAAAATCCATTGGTTTTAGCAATCCTTCTATTCCTAAGCATAGCCTTCTGGAGTTTTTACGAAAACTCTGTGGCTCTCATCAAATCCTTGTGACTTAGAGGGACTCAAAATTTAATCTCTACCGTCCTTGCCGTAGGCAGTAATTATAATCTTTTGTTCCTTTAGTCTTCTGGTTGTTAATTTCTGCTGATTTTTTAAAAAGTCATTCTCCTACATGTGCAGTTTAAGAGTCAGCCGAAGACTTGAGAGAGGCTTACTCACAAGTTTTTGGCCCATTCTTCCATGGGTCTCTCCTCTCTGTGATTTCTGTTTTAATTTCTGGCCATTCTGGCTACATCAAACTCCATCTTCTGACATATGATGTTTATAGGGCTCTGACTTTCTGTTTGTGCTCTAGTTACCCCTTATCACCTAAACTGAGGTGGGTCTTGAATGAATAAGCCATATGAAAATGGTTCTCTCCTAATGTAGTTAGCATTTTTCAGGGGTCAGATACCCTTCAGTTTCTTCCTGCTTTTGGTTGATCTCCAGTCCTTTCAACTAGTGTGTTTTTTAAATTTGATACAGAATTTATCATTGTTATTCTTTGTTGGGTTAATCCAGGAAAACTATCTCATCATTGCCAGAACTGGAATTATTTCTGAAATACATTAAAGTATTCAGAAAGCTAAAGGAACTGAATAAGTTGTTCCCAAGAAATGGGAAAGAGAAAAAATAAAAGGTTTTGAAGACAGTGGTAGGAAAAATAATAAAGCTGTTTTTATAGCCATTAAAACCTTACTGAGTTTGGTTTATTTATTAAACGAATTACACATGGACTTACTTGAAAAAAATTAGTATCAATATTTTCAATAGGAAAGGGGGAATGATCAATTCTCATTCCTCTTATTAAAACCATGATAATTTATCTTGTATTCCTACATTAAAAACCCACAAACCCCATATTCTACCTTTGTATTTCTGAGAGGTCCTGCCTGATCTGAACCTAGATGAGCAATTATGTTAAAACGAAGGACAAAGAAAAGCAAAGACATTATAAAAATTGCTTTATAGGGATTACAGATAAAATTCTTAATGCTAACAAACTTCATTTGCTAAATGCAAGTTAATGATAAATAAGCATTAGAATTAGTCTAATGTTGTTGATGCTGACTTTAGGCTTGTGGGCTTGCTCCTAAATTTAGTTAAATTTTTGAGACTTGCTTTTTCACTTTTGTGTGAGGAATACAAGAATGTTACTGCAAAGACTACTTACAACTATAACTTTTACAAAAACATTTTAAGAATTTATTATATAAGAACCACACATAAGCACTAGTATGCTAGTCTTCATAAGCATTTAATTTAATTGTTTTCATATTTACATGTAAGAGCATGCCATTATTGTAGGATAACGTAAAGTTCAGTGCCGTCCTTTTATAAAGCAAAACTTTAGGCTTAAAGAAGGTAACTGATGAATGACTTTTAGCCCCCCCCCCAACTTATAACTCTGTTCATTGCAACTAGAGTTTTATTTTATCCAAGGAGATATTTAGTCATTCTGACTAGGCTTTGAGAAATACTTAGGTAGTTTTCAGATGTAGAAGAATAAGCCAACATAAAAGTTTGCTGGAATAGGCAAAGATAGGAGGAAAATCGAGAAAATGTGGTGTCATGAAAGCAAAGGGAAGATAACATTTTAAGAAGAAAAGCATCTGACTTCGGCTCAGGTCATGAGGTCACTCAGGTCATGATTTCACGGTTCATGAGTTCAAGCCCAGCATCAGGCTCTGTGCTGACAGCTCAGAGCCTGGAGCCTGCTTCAGATTCTGTGTGCCCCTCCCCCAGATTCTCTCTCAGCCCCTCCCCCACTCACACTCTGTTTCTCCCTCTCTCTCAAAAATGAACTTAAAAATTTAATAAACAAAAAAGAAGGAAAGGAGAGTCAACATTAAAATATGACTGCTAACATATTGAGGGTACATAACATTTTCCTTAACTTTATTCTATTATTGATAGAAATGTAAATTCTAATCTCCAAAAAATAAACCTGTGAATTCAATTATATGAATGATAATATAGTAAAATATCATAAGGTAATTTAGGTAATCCAATAAGATTCATCATATCGAAATTTTCATAGACTTATTTACCCCTGTAAAGCAAAATAACACCATTGAAATGGCATAACATTATGACAGACTTCCAAAAAAAAAAAACAAAAACAACATTGCTTTACTGTTATATATTTTCTGCTAGTGTAGACATTTTTCATGAATAAGTATATTTTAAATAACAGTAAATACAGTTGACCCTTAAACAACATGGGTTAAACTACATGGGTCCACTTAACTGACTAACTTCCTAAGAGAAAACCAAAATTAAAAGAATGTTTCTAGGAGTCTGTTATGATGATTATGGACAGACCATCACATTAAAAAAGAGTCAAAGAAGAAGCATGGAAAGTTTCCAAGTTTATTTGATTTTTCCAGGGGTGGCACTCATGAGTCAGAGTTGGGTTGATCTCATATATTAAAAGGTCTTTCCATTAAAACCAGAAGTCAGGCACTCAGTTACATACATACTTTTAAGAGAGGAAAATGCAGCCAGAGAGAGCAAAGAATTGCCTATATATATAGGCAATAAAATTTATATATATATATATATATATATATATATATATAAAGTCTATTTCAAACACTAAGGATGTTCCTCACATTGATGGCTAGTTTCAAAAAGAGAAGAAATAACAAGTGTTGGTGAGGATATGGAGCAAAAGGAACATGTGTGCACTGTTGGTAGGAAAATAAATTGGTGCAAGTGTTGTGGAAAACAGTATGCAGGCTCCTCAAAAAAATGAAAATAGAAATACCATATGAGGGGCATCTGGGTAGCTCAGCTGGTTGAGCATCCAACTTCAGCTCAGATCATGATCTCCTAGTTCATGAATTCAAGCCCCACATCAGGCTTGGGTTCGCTGCTGTCAGCCCAAAGCCTCCTTCGGATCCTCTGTCCCCCTCTCCTTGTCCCTCCCCAGCTTGTTCTCTCTCAAATAAATAAATAAATAAAATTTAAAAAGATAATAAGAAGAAAATAAAAAGAAATACCATATGATCCAGTAATCCACCACTGGGTATTTACCTAAAGAAAATGAAAATACTAATCTAAAAAGGTATATGCACCCCAATATTTGTTGCATTATTTACAATAGACAAGACACGGAAACAACCCGTGTTCATCAATAGATGTATGGATAAAGATGAAACGGTTTACATATACAATGGAATATTTCTCAGCCATTAAAAAAAAATGAGATCTTACCGTCTGTGACAACATGGATGGGCCTAGAGGGTATTATGCTAAGTGAAATAAGTCAGAGAAAGACAAATCCCATATATTTTCATTTATAAGTGGAATCTAAAAGACAAGACAAGTGAAAAAAACAACAAAAACTAAGAATGTGGCAAAGTCTCCTCTATTCCTCATCTGCTTTCCTACTTTTATAACTTTCTGTAATTAATATGCTCTTAAAATTTATGAGAATTCAGGTCTGTCCAAAAGATGTTCCCATGTGAAATAGATAAGGGACAGATATGTTCTGATCAGAATAGGAGAAATTGTTAAGGGTGGGTTAATGTGACTGATAAATTATTTTCTCCTGGTTTAAAGGGGAAGAACTGAGAATTGAGAATACCAGAGAGAACACTATCTAAGAAATAACAAGTATATAAAGTTTAGTAAAGAAATACAAAATAGTAAGAAAACAGAAAAATATGAACTGTGAGTTATACAGCTAGATATTCTATTATTTAGGTTCATACCTTACTTTGATGCACTAGAAAAATTTTAAGGGAAAACTGATACAGGTAACTTGACAGGGAATAAATTTCTATATTGTCAATATCTATAAGTAATCTATCCTAAAAATTATCTACCTGAAACATGATCTTCGTTTTTATTTCCCTTAACCTTTATGTAATTACCCTTCTCCTAATTTGTAAAATAAGGGCATTACTTTCATGCATGCAAAATTTTTTTTTTGACTTTTGGCTCTGGGTATAAATATTCTCTGATGTACCAAATTATGGCATAATAGAAACACTGGTATCACTGAAATTCCTTTACAAGTCAGACCGTTTTACCTAAGAAAGAATTAAAAGAAAGTAAAAGAACCTAATTAACTTGTCAAATGCCAGATCATTAAAAAGATTTTTAAAAAAATTTTTTAATGTTTAATTTTGAGAGACAGAGCGCAAGTGGGAGAGGAGCAGAGAGAGACAGAGACACAGAATCCAAAGCAGGCTCCACGCTCCCAAGCTGTCAGCACAGAGCCCAATGTGGGGTTCAAACCCAAGAACTATGAGATTGTGACCTGAACCGAGGTTAGATACTTAACTGACTGAGCCACCCAGGTGCCCCATTAAAAAGAATATTTTTGGGGCTCCTGGGTGGCTCAGTCGGTTAAGAGGCCGACTTCGGCCCAGGTCATGATCTCACGGTCGGTGAGTTCAAGCCCCGCGTCGGGCTCGGTGCAGACAGCTCAGAGCCTGGAGCCTGTTTCAGATTCTGTGTCTCCCTCTCTCTGACCCTTCCCCATTCATGCTCTGTCTCTCTCTGTCTCAAAAATAAATAAACGTTAAAAATTTTTTTTTAAATAAATTAAAAAAAAAGAATATTTTTGATGCAGAGATCACCATGTAGCTAGGTAGAATTTGAAATAATTGAATGGCATTGCTAAACCAACCAAAGAAACAAACAAGCAAAAAACTCCTCCTATTTTCATCTATTAATTCATATGAATAAGGTTTCTATAAAATGAAAATATGTAGCATGATGCTCACCCCTACCACATTCAAACCATAATTAATATTGATTCATGGGATGTGCAAATTAATTAAAAACTAAAAATTCTATAAATATCATATACAGCTGCTTTATAATAGTTTCACTTTTATAGTTGATGAGTCAATATATTGTATACTAATATAATGATGACTCAGTTCAGAAGAAATGTTTTACACCTGAAATTTAAGGTCACAGGTTACGTGAGATTTTAATTTTAATTTGCATACATATTTTTGTTGCAAAAATATAATTTGGTGATCAAAAAAGACTTTTAAGCACACATTTATAGTATTATATTTGCATAAAAATTTTGTGAAGTTAGAGTAGAATATAAATATAGTTCAAAGATTGTTAAAAATGATGTAGGGGAACCTGACCTGGGTGGCTTAGTCGGTTAAGTGTCCGATTTTGGCTCAGGTCATGATGTCACTATTCATGGGTTGGAGCCCTACATAGGGCTCTGTGCTGACAGCTCAGAGCCTGGAGCCTGCTTCAGATTCTGTGTCTTCCTCTCTCTCTCTGCCCCTCCCCTGCTCACACTCTATCTCAAAAATAAACGTTAAAAAAAAACTTTTTTAATGATGTAAATGTTTCCCCAATTAGAGAAAAGTGGTGGTTTAAATCACTATGATATTTATGTTCTAATGAATACATTTGAATGAATGACTCGACAATTTTATTTTAAAATGTCAATATTTACAACACAACACACATAAGCCTGTATCCAAGTCAGGACACAGAAACTACTGAAATTGCAAAGAGAAGAGATTTAATACAGAGATTGATCACAAAGATATTAGAAGGAATGGCGGAGCAAAGGAGAAGGAGTAAAACAAAGCTATCAGGAGTCACTAACCCTCTAGTTGATTGTGTATCTCCCAAAGAAGCACCTCTTAACTAAGGCCTCCACAAAGATGCAGCCTGTGCCTCAGACGCGGGAGTCAGGGATCAATCACTTCCCGCCGCTGCTGCTACAACCACTGAAATAACCATTTAAAACAGAAGGCTCTGCTCTTTCTTCTGCTTTCGGACACCCTCAACAGCTTCACTCTGGTGGAAATTAAGAGCAAGCCAGATGGCAGAGGAGCCTGGGAAAAGTAGTGTGCAGATTCCCATCCCTATAAGGCTCACAGTACATAGCAAAGTAAAAATGGAAAGGGTGGGGTTGAGGGAAAACAGATAAATGACCACTTCTGTCTAGAAATCACACACTTTACCGTTGTCTAAACAAATGTAAATGTAACGTGTCAATGATGAATGTGAAAAGGTACATAGTTTTAAAATTCCGTTGGGGGTTATATGAAGAAAGAAGTTTGATATTTCTTCATCCTAAATGATACCAAGTGCTAAATTCTACGGCAGGAGTTTTAGCCCCAAGGAAAACAGATATAACAATGGAATAAAGCCAGAACTTAGAAAACAGAACAGAAGGAAGAGCAAGTAGACTAAATTATAGATGTGTAAAATTAGGATGAAATATTTATACTTAGCATGCAACTAATTTACAGTAATGTTTCAAAGTTAAAATAGCCCTCTTTAGAATCCTATCTCCCATTTCTAAAATTCTAGAACAATTCCTGGCTTTTTTGTCACTTTTCCTACTTACAAGCATAAAGAACATTTTCAAAGGTTGATATATCATAATAATGAAATTGATAATAAGATGCTATTTAGTGATTACAATGCCAACAAAGTATCCCCAAGACTGAACAGAAGAAATCATCTGTACTGGGCTACACATTTCCTCATTTTTAATGGTTGACATGAGGTTTGGCAGTTCTTAATCTCAAAGTGTAAATATATTCCTTTTATGGGTATTTTAATTCATTAATGCATTCACCATATAAAACATATATTTACCTGGTTGTTTTGTAAATACTTTTAAACATATGCCAATTAACAAGTATTAATGTCATAGTCAAGGGACAATGGAAGAATGCAAGTGTGAATAATATAAGGACACCTATAATAAACATGTTTCATTTTGGTGGTCACTATATGCTATGCAGTAAGTTAAGCACTAGAGACACAAAGGTAAAAAAAAAACATGGTCTTGCCCTTATGGCCGTCTTAGCCATAGAAGTGAAAAGATTGCTTAAAAAAAGATCTAGAGAGGAAAGGAATGAGGTCAGTTTAGAAAAGGATGAGTTGGATGTGTGTGGGGGATATTCACAGATACAGAGGACTCTGAACCTCACCAAAAAGGCCCAATAAGAGGCATATATTTAGGAGTCCTCAGCCTATGAGTAGTTGGTAGCATGAAAATGCATGAGATTGCCAAAAAGAAATCAGACAGTGAAGATTAATAGGCTGATCTTAAGTTGAAACTCTGAGGATCACTTAAGAATTCTTGGAAGAAGAAGGGTTTATGAAGAAAAACAACGGAATAATTCAGAGAAGTATGACCAAACCACAGGAGAAGAGGTCAGTTAGGCTAAGAGAGCTTAAAAAAATAAGCTGTGACTATCAATGTCAAAAATTTCTAAGTCATTAGGGTGGTCAAGTGTGTACTAGGTTCGCTCTTGGGAAGTTGTTGGTGACCTAAACCAGAACTCTTTTGGTAGCAGGATTGGAAAAGAAGCCAGATTTCCAGAGAGGGTGTAAAAATTTGGAGGCGAAAAGTGAATGTAACATGTATACTACCCTTCTAGAATGTTTGGATAGGGATGAAAAGAAAGAAAGAAGAAAGAGTTAATAGTTCAAAGGGTCATTGGTTTTGGTGGAGTTTTTGTTGGTTTGTTTTTAGATTAAGAGAAACCTGAGTATAATTATAAACTGAGGAAGAAAAATGAAGAAGGAGAATTTAATATAAGAAAAGCAAGTTAACATGTGAAAGATAAAGATCCCCGGGAAGATAGAATAAAAGCTTAGACTGAGAATTGATTTTAATGGGGTAAGGATGTTTCTTTGATACTGAAAAAAAAAAAAACAACATTTTAAGAATGTGTCTGGTAACACTTAAATTTACAGACAATAGGTTGGGAGATTAAGGAAGATCATATTTCATCACTTCAGATGTCTTGATAACAATAGGAGATGAAGTCTGTTGACAGTAATGGGGACAGGTATTATGAAATAGTCTACAAGAAAGTGGGAGGCTTTGAAATAGCTGTTGAGGGAAGTGATAGTGACTGCTAAGTCAAAATAGATAAAAGGATGAATCAGTGTTGCTGAGGATTGAGCTAAAGTTTATGGAAGACTGACACATTTCATTGCTGCTAGTCTGCACAAGTGTGACTTTCTTCAGCTGGGACTAAACGCCCAAGTATTAGAGCAGAGAAGATTAAAACACCCATATCAAGGTTGAGTTCATCTGAACTTTGCAAGGAGTGAGATGAAAGAAAAGCTAATATTCAAGGAAGTATGGTCATGACTGGGGAGATAGACTTGGATAAAATTTTGGAAAAATTAATCAGAATGTCAATACAAAATTGAAATCCAGGTAAAGTATAAATGAAAATATGAAAGAACTAGTAGGATGAAGAGAGGTAACCAGAGACTGAAATGTAGAAGTTCTAGAGATAAAATGTAAATGCTGACCTTGTAGATAATGGCAGAATAGTAGAGGAGACAAAAGGAATTGAAGTTTAAAATGGCCCAAAATGAGGCAAGAGGGAAGGGTGAATAGGTGGAGCACAGAGGATTTTTAGAGCTGAGGAACTATTTTGTATGTATTATAGTCATGGATCCATGACATTATGCATTTGTCAAAATCCATAGAAAGAGTACACCCTGATGTAAACTACTGACTTCAGTTAATAATGATGTATCAATATTGGCTCATCAGTTGTAACAAATGTACTCCACTAATGCAAGATGTTAATAACAGAACAACAACAACAACAACAAAACTGTGCTGGGTGTAGAAGCATACCAGAGAAAGGGGGTGGTATATGAGAACTTTTTGTACTTTATGCTCAATTTTCCTATAAACCTAAAACTGATTTAAAAAGTAAAGTCTATTTTTAAGAAATGGCCCAAAATGATTGCTGTGCAGGACATCTACACAGATACTGAAATCTGTTAGGAGGTTGGTAGGTTTGGGGGTAAAGAGGAATATGTAGCCAGGTCTCAAAGTCTTCAATGCATGAGAAGAAAATATGGAGAAGCCTGTCTGGTGGAGGTGATAAGACAAGTCTTCAGAAAGCACACACGCAATTGACAAAACAAAACAGAATGGAAGTAGCATGCATAGGGTCTCACCAATGCGAACAAAACTTAGGTTTCCTGAATATCTGAGAAAACAGACAAACTTCATGGCCTCTAGGAAATCATGAAAGTGATGCACACGAATTCTCACTTTCTGGAAATTCTCACTCAAAATAAGGGTAATTTTGTGCCCAAGGCATCCTCAGTTTCTTGATATTTTTCTATGCCTCCCTTGTTCACCTCTGTTCCCATTTTCTGTGATCCTGCACATGGATAATGGGTAATTGCTATGGAAGGTCATGGCACCTGACTGACTGGTTCACTTCAATACCATAGTAGCTAATGTCATCAATAGAGCCTTCACTGATTCTCCAGTGTCCTTCAATTCATTAGACACTGATTCTTTATTTTAATCTCCATTGTTGCTATTACAAACATTTTCCATACTTTTCACATTTCTATTTCTAGTCCCACTCTCCATCCTTGACACCGTTCTCATTTTTAGTGTTAAAGCTCATGGTTTACTGTAAAGACTGAGAATCTAGTGCCAGTCTCTAGATTTCTTACTTTTCAGCTTCCAAATCCTTGCACTTACTCTCTGATCCTTAGTGGTACCACATAGTCTTTGGATTGAGATAGATATAGTTGTGGGTACTGGTAACACATATTTAGCCATGTGAGCCTAAGAAAGTTTTTAACATCTTTCAGTTGCAGTGTCCATATCTGGGGAATGCAGTTATTTTGAAGATTAACCGAGAAAATGAAGTAGGAATGTGTTGCAGGGAAGGCAAATGGGACTCATCTGCTGACTCTGATAGATTGTAAAATGTTTCTCAGGCACTGTGTTAAAAAAAAAAAAAAAAAATGAGTTCAACATCTATTTTGCAGGTAGACTGGCAAGATTTGCTGATAGATTAGATCAGAAGAGCAAAGAGAAACAGGCTTTTGCTGATAGATTAAATGAGGAAAAGCAAAGAGAAAGAGCAAAGCCAATGATATCTTCTCACTCAAGGCTTTAGATCTTATCTTTTCAGCCACAGCAGCAGAAAAAGACTTCCCTTTTTTGCCATGTTTCCCCATTTCTACTCACTACCTTACTTCTGCTCATGGTTCTCTCTCCCCCAGAGCCATCGAGTTCCAGTAATTCCCCCTTTTCCCATTCTTGACTGCCTTCAGTATATTTTTATTTTTGTTTTGTTTTGTTTTTATCAGTGTCTCTTCTAGGATTTTATTTTGTTTTATTTTATTTTATTTTATTTTATTTTATTTTATTTTATTTTTTAGTATATTTTTAACAGAGCAGTCACTCCTCTACTAAAAACCATTTGACAGCCTTCCCATCCTGAGTAGAGTAAAAACTATCCTTAAAATCATCTATATATTCTGCTCTCCTCACTCCCTTTAGGACCTTGTTTCTCTCTCTGTCACTTATCATGCTTTTCTCACGCCTGCTAACGTAGGCCTTTTGTACTTCCGGTCCCATTTTCCTATAGTTCTCTTCCCCAGATATCTCTCCCTCCACCTCACTTTTTATTCCAGTCTCTGCTGACAAGTTGAGAGAGGTCCTCCACCCTATTCAAAACAACACTTACCCTCTGCACTACCTATTCCCTTATCGTGTTTGATTGTAACTTATAACACATATCAACATCTTGCTATGTACCTACTCTTTCATCTGTCTTCCACTCCTAAAATGTAAGCTTAATTGGGGCAAAGACTCTATGCATTTGTTTTACCACTGAAACTTCAGTATCTAGAAAATATTTGTACTTAAAAGAATGACTAGCAGTCAAGTGATCTTTTAAGACATACATTACATAATAAAATTCCTCTAACTAAAATCTTAGAGTGGCATCTCATTATTCCTTTGTTAAAACAATTAAGCTACTATAGCCTGCTTGGTTTGGCCTTATTTAAAGGAAATTTCCATCTTTATCGAGAGGCTAAACTTGGGCTTTCACAGGTATCGTTTTAAGCTTTTTGTCCACGGATTATATAGCTCATTATATTCAGTCACTCCTAGTTTACTATAGTTGAATTGAGAGTGGGATCATTTACCGGCATAGAGAAAACTAAGGAAATATTTGGGTAGACAGTGGGGAGTGTAGAATCAAAACTAATATTTTGGAAATGAGTAAAAATAGTAACTAACATTTTAAGATAGCCACGTGCTAT